>NC_092596.1:1795000-2095000 GCF_047663525.1 Anas platyrhynchos
GAATTACACTGTAGACTAACCATGAGTTTGAAACAATTGATCCAAAATCCTCTATGAAACATGACTTTGTTTTTTATGTTCCTTATCTTCTTCAGTGTCAGCTTTCAACGCAATGAGAAGTTTTATTATTATTTTATTTAGGAAGGAAATGATGTCTGCTATTTGGAAGTTTAATCTGTCTTGAATTTTGCTTTACCTTAGTTCCACTCTAACGGGTAGGCTGATAGACTCAGACCTCTTTTAGCATGTACAGTGATAAAATATATTTTAGCATATTCAGGGATAAAAAAAAAAAAAAATAATAAAATAATAAAAAAATTAAATAGTTTTCATCATTTGTTTTGTGTAAATTTCTACTTTAGATGCACCTTTTTGCAGTACCAAAGGATTTCCCCCGCCCCCCCCCCTCCCCCCCAGAGCAGGAAGGCATTTAAACTGATCTTTTCCCATCTATAGCTCTTTTCAATGATCTGGGAAAATACTTGTTTAAATATTTGTCAGTTTCATGTATATATATTTTTTTAATCTTTTCTTGAGAACTGAAAAAATACTGATGCTCTTAAGATTTCTTCTTTCTTTCTTGACCATGGCATACAACCAGTCTGTTTGTCCAATTCAAGCCAAATCAACAAAGAAAATATTTCTCTATGAATTGGAAAATGATTTTTTTTTTCAGTTTGCAAAAACAAGTGCTTATACTAATTTTAATCGATTTCTTTTATTTTATTGGCTGTTACTACTTTTAATTCATTTAAAGAAAATATCAGGTAGACCTGCTGTGCAGCAGCTACCATCACTCAGGTAAGTCTTAATGGGCAAGAGAATCAGTACTGGTGACAGGAGCAGTAGCACCACCTTGTGTTCATGTGATAGGAAAATAATAAGTAACACCCCACTTCAGCCATTAAAATCGCAATACTTTTGTTCTCTCTGCTGCATATTAACGAGGGAGCCATATTTGTGGAAAAGGCGCATATTTTTGGACGTCATAAGTTTAGAACCACCAAAAATCAATACATCCATATAGATGGGAAATTACTGGGCAACAAGTTTGCAGTTTTGGTCAACATGCTAGGCAGTGGACATAGCATAAAAACAGCTTAATTATTGCCATGTTTTTGGTAGGCATCTTTTAAACAAGATTGTTTAGAGGTGAATTTGGAAAAAAGGTTTGCACTTGTGTACAGGAGTTCTTTATGAATGTGAGATACAAGGTTGTTAAAACTTTGAAGGTGTTTTCTTTGAAAATTTAAAAAGTGAGCAAAATAGACAGGCATCATGCGATGATGGAAAGCCTTAGACAGGTAGTCAATATCGTAGGTATGCATTATTTTTTCCAAAGCGTGTAAACGTGGCACAAGGCAGCTTTTCTTTCTTCAGTCTTTTGCGTGGTAGAAAATGTTTTGTAAACAAATCTGTTCTGGTACACTTTTCATGAAGATGACTTCCAAAATACATTGTTTTACATTTCTTTTTCAAAATATCAACGTCTCTTTAGCCATTTTCTTGTCTCTTGGGGTAACATTTCTGAAGAATGGTATTCCATCAAAAATTGCAATTACTTCTTTCTTAGCTCTACTATGACACACTGTTTCTGGTGGACAGTCTGGGGCAAAAATTGTTCTTGCCTGGAACTGGTAATAATACAGGATTGCAATTCATATATATTTTTCTCTGTTTATGTTATTTAGCCTAGCTTAAAATACTCAATTCTTCTAGCTTAAAATACTCAATTCTTCTCAGTGAAAGGGAAATAGCAGAACAAATTCCCCTTTCTGGACCCTTCTTTTGGTCCAGAAAGTAAAAACTTCAGTTGTTTCCTACATCACTTTCTTCTTCTTAATCTTTTACAAATTTGACTGTTCCCAGACCAAGGGCAAGACTGTGCATGTGTGTCACTTCAGTGGAATGGATCCTTTTCCTGTTCAATAGGAACATAACTATAGAAATATATAATCATATATTCAAAACTAATAACAAGTGATCCTGATTTTCCTTTACATTTCAGTTTCTGTAATGATCTGTGCCTTGTCACAGTGAATGAGCATGAGGTGCAGCTAGAATTTTGTAGTTTTGATCATGCTTTTATCCACATCTCATAAACATCTACATCAGACAGATGTAAGGTATCATTAAAAAAAAGGCAATGTTCTAAAACCACTGTGCACAACTACAAATGATGAATCAACCTCATTAGCTTTATCAGGTGTAAACAACAGAATTTTAAAAATAATTTAAGCTTTTGCCATATGCTTGGGATCCCATGTTGATGTATGCAGGAAAGAAGAACTATCTCAGTGGTGTCCTTTCAGAGTCTGTCTCAAACAACTTTTTTGGTTTTGTTTTGGTTTTGCCTGTTACATAAAGGCAGGGCAATGTTAGTACTACTCACCTACGTCTGTCACTTTCTGGCAGACAGTTTGGATCTCAATGCCCTTCATATTAGCATAGTTTTCTACCAGTATTACCAGTATGAAGGGACTTAATGTAAATGTTTTGTCTCCTTTTCCAAGTAGTTTACTCTTAGTTGAAAAGACCAAAACAAGTCAATCCTTGTATTTCAAACAAACTGTGTTATATAGCATAAACAGTACAGGAATCCAGCTGACTTCACGCCCCTGTTTTTTAAAACCTGTTAGCTGTGTGAAGAAGTGATTTCCATAAATGGCACACCAGACAACCACTTCAATTGTATGGGGAAGTATCTCATCCTTTCTTAAACCTTTACTTATCCTTTCTGTGTCCAGAAAACAGACACATAGACTAGGAAAATTCCCCAAAAGTTCACAGGTAAGTTTTTGAGGACTTCATCTGATTGTAAGAATAAAATGCCAAAAATAGTAAGTTTGTCAACATTGTTCTCAGAATCACATTACAGAACCCCCCTACGCGTGGTGACACCCTATCCTGGGCTGATTGAAAATATCCTGTTCAGCAGTGGGACCAGCAGCTGGGTCTCAGGTCTCACCAGGGATTGTTGTAATGCAGGCAACAATTACTATTCCCACAGGAGGCACAATGATACATTAAAACCAGTGCTTCAGCATAACTCTGTTACCAATAAAGCAAAAGACATTGAATCACTGGAGACTTTTCTGAACTGGAACTAGCCAGAGGGTGTAAAGCCAGTCCTAGGCATCAGTAGAGCACTTAATATTATTGCAGCTGTGCACTACAGGTACTATGCTTTGCCACTCCAAGAAAACTTTTAGTGCAGGGAGCTGCAATACTAAAAAACCTGCATGCATTTTCATTCAAGGGAGTTCCATTCAGCACCAGCGTATCTAACCATTTTTTTATCTATAGTTTCCTTCTCAGCCAGCTTAGAATACTTTTTTTTTTCTCTTTTTTTTTTCTTTTTTTTTTTCTTCTTTTTTTTTTCTTTTTTTCCCCTCAATGCACTTCTGATACATTAAAGTGCTTAAGGGCCCTCATTTCCAGTTACAAATATCAGTGTTATGATTCTTGGAACAATCTGTGACTGTTCTTTCTACAGGGATAATTCCTCCACAAGAAAGTCTGTCATCCAGTTGGTGTCATCTCTCTTTGGAATCTGCTCCTAGTTCTGTTGGAGTATGCATATAGCAAACCTGAACCATCACACCTTCCAGTACATATTTCTCATGGACTAACATGCAATACCTGCATAGTCCTCAAAGTAGACCTTTTTGGTTTCCCAACATCCAACTCACTAGGAAGCATCCCATGGGTATCTGAAATTACTGTATATGCCAGATCTTCCAGTTGATATCTGGCAATGATTTTCCACTATCAAGACTATCAATTTTGGCTCATTTATCTCAGTAGTGGTTTAAGGAGACAAAGGTATGGCTAATTGTCCGCCTTCACTGTTAGTCTTTTTATATCTTTTCTTGATGAAATTACAATCTTTTTATGACTACCATGTGTTAGTGAGTACAATGGGCAACTTCAAAGCACTGCAAGCACAAGCCCTAATAGTAATTTGTGATCTACTAAGAGTGAGGCAATATTTAGCTGAATAAGATAGAACCTAAAAATAAAAAAATAATAATAAAATATTCCTGGACTGGTCAGCTGCCCTGCTTTGTTTCTTTGACTAACACATCAATTTCATTCTAAACCACATTCTGGTTTTGGATTTGAACTATTTCTGTGTTCAAGCTGTACCATTTCATTTTTGTGTTAATGAAAAGCAAATGTTAAAGTCTATCCAAAGAGAGAAGAAACCAAAACAACCACATCTCCTAGGAAGGAAAATTTACTCTTTCCTCTAGACTCAGGATTGTTCGTGACTCTTCTATATTGCCGAAGAATTATTCCACCTACTGGAACTAAGTCATAGACATTTGAGACAGACTTCTGACAGATGACAGTTCTGACTTGAAATGGCTGATTTTTGGATTCAGTTCATAATGATGTTTGTTTAAGGGCTTCAGGATTCACAAGAAATGCATTTGGGTTTTTACTTTTGGCCCTTCTAAGAAAGTAATGTATAGGCAGTAGTTCAACACTTCCTTTCTGCTGCGCAGGATACTTTAAACCCAAGAAAGAGAGAATGTACTCCCTAAAGTATGCTATATTTACCTTAGCATCTTTACGGCTGTGCTTTCTTTAGGGAGAGGCAGATTTAGATTTCTGAAATGTTTTTCAAAGGAGATTTCCTTCTGAAGGACTAGACCAACTTCTTCATTTTACATAATTTGGATTTGCATCTTTAGAAATCTGTAGAATAGAAGTGAGCATTTATCTTCTAGAAAGGAAGGTACAAAGTCAGTATTTAACCTTGTTATTCATGCAAATAATATTTTTTGATGCTATATTTGAAGACTTGATCCTTCTTCCCATCTTTTCCATCCTTTGTTTTTCAAGGAGGCTATCTTTGGAATTACTATAATTCCCAAAGAACAATTCCAAAATAAACAAGATTTCTCAGAATTGGGTTACAGCCTACAAAACACATCTACATTTCATATTTATGCAGATTCCAATATACACATTTTGGAAAGTGGGTTGTATTTTGAGCCACTTTCTTCATCATCTTTTTAATGCTGTTCAGAGTGCCCTAGAAACTAATTTCATTAGCAGAAAAATTGTTTTGTATATGAAAATCCTATCTTGGAGGTGTTTTACCTGTTGGACCAAGACATTAATGACTCAGTAAGATTTCTTGTAGGCACCTGAATGTTATTGCTCTGATGGAGCAAACTCAGAGCAGGGTTGTGGCCAAGAGCAAAGATTAAAAATGACAGAAAATTTCCATACTAGCAGTATGTTGGAACCATGGATGGCCTTACCTGGCTAATTCTATTTTATGTATGCACTGCAACACATTCCATTGGCAAAAATGTAATTTCTTTTTAATTAAAAAACAGTTTTTAAGTTCCCTTTATATTTTTTTCCTACAAATATTTATGTAAACAACATAAGCCAACTTCCTAAGTGAAATATATCCCCAGACCAGAGTAGGAAGAGGAACTGCACTTTAGGTTATGTATGCGGACATCCTATGCCTTCTTTATACGCAAACAAATAACAGGAGTTAATAACTGGTGTCCCCTGTTGCTGAATACACAGGCTAAGCAACATAGGTGACCACAGTGTTTTTTTAAGGGGTTGACGGGTGCATGGAATGCAACATGGGCTCAGGCTGGAGACTGCCTGACAGACAGGGTCCAGGCTGGGATGTGCACAGTCCCTCGATTCTTCTGGAAAAAGAAAAACCTTTACAATAACTGCAGATTTGACTGTTGTATGTTAAAAAAAAAAAAAAAAAAAAAAAAAAAAAAAAAAAGCAGGTGGTAATCACCTTAACGCCAGTGTGTATCCTCCTGAGGATACCTAGTGTCTAAATGGTGACAGCACGGCGATGCTCCCCTGCTCCGCGACCGGGGGCGGCCGCCGGGGACCCCCCCGTTCGCCAGCTCAGCTCGGGAACCAGCAGCAGCACCGACGAACCGACAGCTCCCCTTCAGCCCCGAGCTCTGATGCCGCTGCCGGCCTCGCAAGGTAAATCACCTCAGCGGGAGGCGTGCCGCCGTCCTGCCGAAGGCGGGCAGAGCCGCCGGGGGTGGGGGCTCCGCTGCCCTGCTCCGCTCTGCTCCGCTCCCTCAGGCGGGGGCAGCCCGTCGACCCCCTTCCCGGGCTGTGAGGGGGCTGTGGTGGGCTGTGAGGGAGATGCGAAGGGCTGCGAGGGGATGAGAAAAGGCGCTAAGGGGGCTGTGAGAAGGCGCCGGCAGCTCCCCGGATCGGGCCCCGCCGCCTCCCCTCACAGCCCGCAGCTGCGGTCGGCGCGAGGCGACTCGAGGCGCGGCGGCTGTGAAGGCGCCTGCGCGGCTCTCCCCGGGCATGCTCATTAACGGCGAAGGAGCCAAGAAAAAAAAAAAAAAAAAAAAAAAAAAAAAGGGGAAGGCAAAAAAAAAAAATCGAAAAAAAAATCCACCACCCTGACAGCGAGCGGCGGCGCCGCTGACACTGAGAGGAGCGGCTCCGGCAGCGGGTCTGCGCCTGGCCCCGCTTCCCCTCGCACCTCGGGCAGAGCCGCGGCGGGGGGGACCCGGCGCTGCCCCCTCAGCGGGCTGCGGGTGGGGGGCGATGGCAATGAGGATTTACGGCCGGAGAGCGGGACGCGGGCACCGCGCCTAGAGGCGATGGGGAGCGAGAAGCCGTCGGCGGGGCTGAGCCGGGGGCGCCGCTGAAAGTTGAGCCCGGTGGCCGCGCTCGGTAAGTTTCAGGCGAGAGGCGGGAGCGGCGCCGCGGGTTCCCCAACTTCGCCTCACGGCGGCGGGGCGGGGAGCCTCAGGGGGTAAGGAGGGGAGTTCGGGGGTGCCGGTTGGGGTCGGTGGGGGTCTGGGGTTGCTTTGGGGTTGGGGCGCGGTGCGGGCGGCGGCTGCTGTCGGCCCCCGGCCGGTGCTGCAGCGGCGGGCGGGGACCGCGGGGCGGCTCCGCTCCGGGCTCGGAGCGCGGGGACGGTTCCTGAGGGCGATGCCGGCGGGGTTGGGCGACCGAGCCGCCCTCCCTCCGAGTATTTCTGGCCGCGACGAAGCCCCGTGGCCGTATTCCGGCTGTGAGCGGGGGATCGGGGACGCCGAGCGCGGCCTCCCCGTGCTGCGGGGACGGAGCCGGGCAGAGCCGTGGGCTGCTCCCGGAGCGCCCCTCCTCAGAGAAAACGGCGGCTCCTTAATAACTTAATCAATTTTTCCCCTCTCTCCGGCACGCATCGAGCAAATTGTCCACGGGGGTTGATGTATTTGCGATCCAGCTCGCTTCCAGGAGCTCCTAACGGCTTGGGGATACAGGAATCGCCGTGGGTGTTATCTTGCGTGTGTTGTGGCACGATTGTGTTTCAGGGAATGATTAAAAGTTTTCCGAATAACGTGTTCCCGAGGGGTTTGGGGCTGTGAATGGCTGGTCTTTCAGAAGAGGAAAATAACTACAATTGATGCGCTTAAGTACAGATCTTTCCTTTTAAAGAGAGATGTGCGTTCCACTTGCCACGTTTGAGAACATGTAAATGACGCGTATAAATAAAAAAAAAAAAAAAAAAAAAAAAAGGAAAACTTGCTAAAAACATCTCTTAGGAACGCGGGAATGCCAATTCCTCTTTCCTCCTCGGAGCAATCAGGTGTGGAAGCAAATAAATGCGTTGTATTGATGGCTATATATAAAAAAGCTATTGAAATGTATTCAGAGTCCTATAAAGGCAGCATCACGTGAGAAAAGATGCAGCAAAGGAAATGTATTATTGCTCATCCGACGTGGTGTTATAATTTGGAATGGTAGTTTTTAAAAGCAGAGAGGGCTTGGTTTTAAAAACAGGCATGGCTCAGCTGCACACACGTGTGCCCACCATCATGCGTGTGCAGAGACGCGTGGCGGCTTTGCTGTGCCTTGTGGTCTCGGGACCAGGTAAGTGCCTACTCTCTTCGTACAGAGGAAGAAAATGCTGAGCCTTGGCATCGATGCTGATTGCAGCAGGCAGGACGTTAGCTCAGCATCACTTGTCAGGTCCAAATGGTATGAATTTGATTTTTAAATGACTGTAATTTGAAAACACTACTTGAAAAATGCAAAAGGAATAATGTCACCTACCTAATTGTTTGCTCAGGGCTTTGATTATGGAAAATCAGTCATCTCCATGTGGTTAGTAATATTTCCCGTTCCCATTTTACAGACTGGGGAACAGTGTGCCCCGTCTTGGCATCCCTCAGTGTATCTGCCAGCACCTCGCTATGGTTCTAGTGGGGCTTTAAATGATTTAGCGACTGAATAAGAAACAGGCGATGGCCTGCGATGGAGCTTGAGGCGTTTCTGCTTTCTTGTCTGCCACTTGCTCATCTGGAGTCTGTCTGCTGGCTGTGTTTCACAGTTTCAGCAGAACAGAGCTGATGTTCGGCACCGCACAACTGCAAAAAGCACCAAGTCAGGGCAAGTCCCGCAGCAGGGCTGCATCCTGCTGCCCGGGTGGTCCTGTGTCCTGTGCACTTTACAGGGTATTTGGGGTTGAGGGAGGCTGAGAATCTGCAGTGGTGTTACCTCACCTGAAATTCACAGGTCTTAAGAACAAGATCTGTTGCAACTACTCTTTATGACTTAGAGAAATACATATATGCATATATATCCCTATAAAAACTTGAATACAAGTAGTGGGTTTTTTTTGTTTGTTTGTTTTTTAATGAGAACCTGTCTTTCATTAAACTTTCCAGTAAAATACTGAGGTTACACAAAAACTCAACTGCAGAAAAGTTTACTAAATACTCAGTGCACTAATCTGTACAGGGAAAACAAGCCAGTTTCTATTGTGCTTCCATTTCTGCTTTTCATTTATTCTATGAACAGTGTTTAAAGGGTTCTAAGCTGCAGCTTTGTATTTTTTTAAATACATTTTCTACACTACAGATTTGAACTTCAGCCCATGTATTATCGACAAAAAACTTTCCTTCTGTTGCAGTGATTTTTTTTAATTTTTTTTATCTGTATTTTTTAGAAAAAGCAAAGATATATGTTGAGTATTGATCTCTTTGGCTGAAACTACCGTGCAAAGCTGTTGTGTTGTTTTCTACTTTCCAATACAAAATTCTTCTCATTTCTGAGTTTTAGAAAGTGAGTAGTGTGTGACATTGGAGGGAAAAGATCCCTTCTGGTTAAACGTTGTCTGAAGCACGCTGAAATCAAAATGACCATTTTGAGTTGGGCTTAGTATTGGCTTCTTGCTTTGGAAACCTTCAGCCAGCAGTTCTTGTTTTCTGTAGCCTTGATGAGCAATTACTGCACCCTTCCAGTTCAGAGCCTCTGTTAAGTAGATAATGCTGCTTGTTCCAAACCGTAGATGTATTTTTCTGGTTTTCCCATAGCTTGGTGGGGCACTGGGTATATCTATTTCACTGAGTGCACACAGATGTTTGCCAAGGGTTATGAAGAATCCATAAACTCTTTTTTTTTTTCATTTTTTTTCTTTTCTTTTTTTTCTGAGGTGTAGCAAAGGCATTTGGGGTCTTAGGTGTGACATTCTGCTGTGGTGTCTGAGTGGATCTCTGTCTTCAACAATTGGCAGTGTTTTGACATGTTTTGAAGAGTTCATGGTTCTGTTACAGAAATGTTAGTTTTTAAATCTGAAATGGGCGGTGAGTAAGTAGTCCTTTCTGTAGCTTGGTTTCAGGCAGAGGAACAGTTTTTGGAATGCAATTTTGGATGATGTTTCCATGCAGTCACTCCTGCATCACTTTGTGCTCTAAGCGCTGATTGGTTGAAGCATAATTCGTGTGAATGCCCACAGGCTGTGAGACGATGCTTGGGTTGCAGGGAAGGCTGCTGCATATCAAAGTGACCTCTAAAGAAGCATCTACTGAAAGAGAGGTCTCCTGTGGTTTGAGTAGCCCTTAATGGGCTACTGACTGCAGCGTGTGCATGTGCCTGGTCTGCCAAAGACCTCAGAGTTGTGTCACCTTAACTGCAGACACTGAGAGTTGGGCGATTGGGTGGTGAAGATCTTTGGGTGGCGTCTGTGAGCATTGACTTCACTTTGAGTAATGTGTCGGTAACTTGACCAGTCCTTCTAAGGGTGCTGCGATTAAATGCTACCATTACTTTAGTTTTTCTCCTCCTAAATCAAGTTATTAATTATTCTAAACCCAACTTCCCAAGTTTCTCTCATTTCTGTGGTAACAGGTGATGTGTGGGCAGTTGTTGGATCCAAACTGAGCTGTGCTCCCCTGCCTGGTTTGGGGCTTGTTTTGCACGGACAGCGCAAGGCAGCAGCTGGAGCAGGGGCTGTCCTGGGAAGGCATGGGGCAGAGGAGGTGTTGTTCATCGTGGGCTTCCCAGTGGCCAGGTAGAAGCCTTCCTGCTGCTTCCTGGAGACGTCAACAGCAGCAGTTTCTTACTCCTCATAAACACATACCTTCTTTCAGTCTGTCCTACACCAGCTACAGGGCCTTTCCTACCTCTTGCAGATCATGCTGCATTCCTGTAGATAGGTGCTCCTGGTGCTTCTTTCACCAGCTGCTTCCTTGTTCCCAATCAGTGCTGAGTAGGGGGAAAGTCAGAAAACCCACCAGAGGCATTTTTCTGATCCTTTTCAGGTTCCTCCTACTCCAACTTCTGCGCAGTGCTTATCCATTCCTGTTCAGATTTGTTTTGTTCAATGTGTTTTGTCATCACAAAATTCTGATCCCTTCTGTCTCAGAACTAGGCTCACAGCTCTAGTTTTTCCATAACTACCTGACATGGTTTCTAAACCACCGAATATCCCTCACCTCTATGCTCGTGCTACAGAGGCACCTATGACCTTACTTTAATTTCTTTTCATTTTGCTCAATTGCTTCTCCAGCTCTTTTCTCACAGCTCCCACTTTACCCAAAATCTCGTTAGCTCTTCTGCAGAGCTCTGTATCATCTTGTCTAGCCCTGCTAGTCTTTCATGAAGTTCAGCAAATTGAAATCCACGCAGTTCCACTTCCAGCTGTTTTCTTCACAACTTTGATCTTACCCATGGCAAGCCTGGTGTTGTTTCTTCTTCATTCTCCTTTTAATTGAAGTGACCAATTAGTTACAGAACAAAAGCCCTGTAGTCAAAGTAATAGTCAAATCCTGGATCTTTCCTCTTCTAGGACAAGATGGATTTTAGAGCATATAGGCTAGCTGCTATTCTTGGCAAAGATGACCTTTTTGGTTTTTGCACAGAACAGAATTTTTGTCATTACTGAAGTTTTTAGGTACACAGGAACTCTCAGGGATACAGCAAATCTTCTGAAGTTATTCAGCGTATTGTTGTAAAAGATGCCTCTGGCATTTGTCCGCTAATGTGGTGTCTGTGAAGGGCTCTGTATCTGCGTGGTGTGTTTTCGTGCATGCTTGCTAGCGTGGGAGAACCAACCTCTCTTACAGTGCAATTACTGCGTTATAACGCTTGGGCTTGTGTCAGCCCATTAGCTGTACTCCAGATCTCCATAGCTTCCACAGATTTCAATAAATCGTAGTCAACATGGACCTAACATCTTCGATGTGTAAAAGAGTAAAGGTTAGTAGTAGCAACTACTTTGGGTATTAAAAATGCCCAAAGATGGCAGATGAGGGTAGGAGCTTTACCTTTACCGCTGGCTGCTGTTTGAACCTCGCATGCTGCTTGGAGCATTAATAGTTCAGTGGTGCTTATTATCAAAAGCATTAGGTGAGTGCTGTAAAGAGGCACATGTCCACAGAGTACTGGTGAAGTTGTACCAAGTGATGCATCTGAGGATCTGATCGCGATGTGCTTGCCTAATTAATAGCTTGAGCAGGGAGCAAGAGGAAAGGGATGAGATGGCTTTCGTCGGAGCTTCTGTAAATGCAGATGGATAGCCATCATTTCTGTGACGTGCTGTGCTGTTTCCCTGGGGATCCAGAGAGGATTCTTACCTCTGCAGACATACTGGAGGGAAGAGTTAATGTGGACATAATTCAACCATAATTCAATTGCGCAACCTTTTAGTGTTTCATTAGCACACTTTATTTAAAGTTACGCCGTCTTTCTTTGGAACTGTTGGATTAAATTGGCTGCTTAGATTAAGCGACTTTAAGTCTATAAAGCACAATAATTCTACTTATGGTCAGCAACTTTAGCAATCACCATAAAATATACCAATTGTTTTAATTTCAACAGACTAAGTTGTCAGTTGATAAGTAGTCAATAGTAAGAAGAAATTGCCTTTTAATGTTCCTCATATTCAGTTTGTAATATTTTTGTAGTTGATTACGAGTTAGAAAATTGAATTTTGGAGTCACAAAGCATATGTGAGCTATATTGAGCTGCTCTGAGCAATTCATACTAAGCTTTCTAGAGTATCAGCTACAGACCAGGAGAAATTGTTTTATATGTTGATGTTTCCATTCCTGAATGCAAGCCTGTAAAGTATGCAAGAGATGACTGTAAATTACTGTACAGCTATTTTGAGCCTTCATTTAGATAATATATCAACAAGGTCAGTGCTGTTAGCAATTGAGTTATGTTGGGTTTCTTATTTTTTATTTATTTGTTGTTCGTTTGTTGTTTTCTTACTTTGCTTGGCAATTTGCTTTTTTTATGGTAAGCATAGAAGCTATAGGTTGTTTTTGTGTTTGTTTTGGTTGTCTTTTTTCTTGATAAAAACAAGTGGTATAAAACAAGACTTATCTTAAGCACTTAACTCCAGGTCAGAAAAATAACTGTCCAGTGCATATGGTAAAACTTAGGGAAAATGTTCTGTTTTCTCTCTTTTTTTTTTTTCTTCTCTCTTCTTCCTCCTCCTCTTCTTCCTGAGTTTCTGTTGTTGTTTTTGTGTGGAGGAGGATCTGGCATCCTATGTCCAATGCCAGTTCTTTACGTGAAAATTGAGAATAGAACCCAAAGCAGAAATGATTTGAAGATTATTTCATGAACAAATTAAGAAAATAAAAAAATTGGGACGTTTGGTGGTGATGTAAAATGAAAAACTAGAAAAGTTTCAAAAGCATTTTTATTTTTTTTCTTGGCCAATATCTAAAGAAGTAATATCTTTTTGTAAATATATATGTATATATATAATAAAAAATACCAAATTGTGTCAGAATTTACCAAGAGGTTTTTATCAGTACCAAATTGCAGAATTCAGTGCCGGGACCATTCAGTGATGCAGCTGCCCAGCTCAACCAGCCAGCCTGAGGTTGTGATGGAACACAATACAGCTTCAGAATGAATCTCCTAGGTATTAGGAAGCGTGTTTTATTCTTAGTACAAACTGTATTTACTGTATTAGCTGTGTGTACAGGAGCCATCACCACACCTAATGCGTGGTAGCCCGGTGTGGTAATCTAATGGAACTGCAGCAAGCGGTAGCTAGTAAATCAGCATCCCAACCACTGCCCTCAAGTAAATGGTTCTGGGCTTCTTGGGACCTCAGCAACTGAAGCCAATCACGGAAGACTTGGGAAGTAGATTTATTATAATCCTAAAAATATTTTTAATGGCTTAGTTATTGCTTTGAAATTGTTGGTCATAATATTAGAAAAAAAAGAAAAAGCCAGTGCTTCTGTATGTGATATTATTTATTTTCACTGTAGTACTGAATCATTGAGAGAGTTTTGTTTCATGTTTTATGTTTAGTTGTTTCCATTTGCGATATTGACATGCAGGACCAGTAGTGGAAACCAACTTTGTTTTTGTGAAGCCAAACAGACTTTTAATACAGTTTTGCTTTCTTGCTAAAGCCAGAATCACCGTCCCACTGATTTGAATTACAGTTTTTTTTGCGTTTGAAATTAGTGAAAATGGGATAAAGACAGACTGCAGTTCAGGAAAGACTGGTGTAAGCAATTTTACACATAGTAGTCACCGTCGCCAGGTGGCAAAGACACCGGGCATGGAAACACTTTCGCAGCTCCAGCGGGGCAGAGAGGGGAGATGCAGCCAGGCTTTGCCTCATCTCTGAGCCCAGTCAGCAGCTTCCCATTCCTGGCATTTGCGTGCTCCTCTCTTAGCAAGTCCTGGCCTTGCTCTATTACACGCTGCATGTGCAAAAGCCATGCAGGACTTACCAATACAGGCCACGATGTAAAAACTGGTCAATTTGAGCCCTTTGTGTTGATTCCAGTGTTTGACTACAGCCTGCTCTACTGAGTGAGAAGGAGAAGAAAGGTTGTTGTCTGAAAAACTGGAATGTTTTGCTTGAGAAATCATGTTGAAGATGAGACTTGCAATGGCTTTGGCTAAGGAATAGAATATTACGTTTTGAATATGGTGGGATTTTTATTGTGTAGGGTCAATTAGAATCCTAGGTGTGCTCACCTTAAATTAACTTTGTTGTTCCCTAACAGAGGTTGATTTGTAGTACACCCATCTCAAAACAATGTTGCTGATTCTGAAGTCCATCACTCACTACCAGTGCTGTGCTTATGTTGGGTATGATGCGCGTTTGTGGTTGACTAAATAGAGATCCCTCTGCAGAACAGGATGGTGGGACTCTAGCTTCAATCTCAGCAGTACTTGAGCCAAATCACTTGAGTCAGTGATTCTGCAGTGCCGTGGGATAAGCCAGCCGCTGGCATGTCAGCCTCCCTGGTAGCTCCGCCAGACCAGAGCAGCGTTACTGAGTGCCTTTACACCTTCACCGTGCTGGGATGCCGCTCACCAAGAGCTCCATCTTGGGTTTGCTAGGTAGAGAGCTATTCTGAATGGTCAAAAGTCTCTTTGAAGCACTGGTAAGTGGCACATTCAAAGTTATTAAAAACAGTTAAAAGTTAAATCAGTTAACACAGTTAACTGTTAACACTGTTAAAACACATTTAAAAGTTAAACAGTTAACAGTTAAAAACAGGGATGGGCTTTGTCCCCCCCAGTGTACCAACTGCTTCTATTATTTCTCGGCCAAGAGTACAGTGTAGTAATACTTGTGCAATTATTCCACAGTACTGCTGTAGTGTGTTTCAGCCGCTGTGCTGGAGATGTTGCGATGCCTCCTTGTGCAAGCTGTGCACCAGCCTCACTGCATCGCACCATGGTTCTGCTTTCCATGAGTCAAACAATTAGCCAAGACAGGGGCATAAAAGTGCAAAGTGTAAATGGGTCTCCTTGAATAAAATAAGAGGGAAATTATGTTAAATGGTTCTTCTACCAGAAGGAAAATAAGATTTTCATGCTGCTTAAGTAAAACAGAGAGGCTTTTTAAGGTCCTAGTCATGTTCCAATCTTAGCACCTTGGCTAAGTCTGTTCTTGAGAATTTTCCATTGCATTTTATGATGAGAGACTGTATGCTTCAATTAAGACACTTCAATACTACATAAATATTAGTCCTTTTAAAATATACACACATCTTTACTGGTAGGCTTACAAAGCTAGTTCATGTGGATAAAGCTAATGTCTGCTATCACAGACAAAGTTTGGAAAAACTCTGTATTTTTATTTGTTGATGTTTTGGCCTCTGTTTATTGACAGGTATTTGCTTGAAAGCTCTTATCCAACTTAAAATTTGGTTTAATATAATGTGGAAATCTTTGTGTATAAATTATGGCTGCAGTTGGCATTCTGTAGCACAGTAATGTCACCAGTATTTACACTTGACAGAAGATGTAATTTAGATGCTCCTCTGCTTTTGAAATAGCTTGTAGGTGTTACGTGTTCAGTTAATTCACTGCATTAAATGCCATTGGTTTTACCTTAATATATCTTTAATAAATTTAAAAAACTGTTTGAGAAACAAAAAACCAGCAGAAATGTAACGTTAGTGGAAATTGAAATATTAATATCAATGATACAAGGTTAATTAAATGTCAGGAAAAAATACTATCCAAAGGATGAAAAATGCTAACTCCTTTATTGTAACTTGTGTGTTGAGAGCAATTTCAAGGTATTTAAAAAGCTGAAATGAGTTCTAAAATGGTGGGGGAAATGCATCCTAGAATGTAGTTTGTAACTTAACTGTTAGCGTTATATTTGAGTAGGAAATCTAAAGCACTTTCCTGAATAATAATGAAATAAGGCATAGAAATTAATCTCCATAAAAACTTCCCCGGGGGAAAAAATGACAGACGACTTTGTGACGAGCGTTCTGCTGTGCGAGAAGACACGACATTTCTCGTCTTCATGTGGCTGAGCAGTCCTTATTTTCTTGCATGAAGTAAGTTTTCCTTTTCCTTTCTTGAGCCAAGGAGGATTGCCCTTCTGCACAGAATGGGCTTGTTAGTTGGGTGCTGTTCTTTCCAGCCTTGCTAGATCCTGACTGCATGTCAGTACCTTACCAGTGTTTTCAGTGTTTCCCTGCTAAAGCTCCAGTTAGATTGAAAGAATAAATTGTTTTCTGCCAAATTTGCTCACCAATAGCACTAAAGCCTTGTCTGTTCTTGATTTTGAAGCTTCTAGATTGAACTGAACTTGTTTCCATTTTCTCTTGAGCAGAACAAAATCAGCACAAATGTGATGTTTAGATTTAACGGCTGGGAATGAGGTTGGAGTATTGTGGAGGGGGACTGAGATGTAGAAGATGTTTCTGTGTTCTGAATTATTTAAATGTTGGATTTCTGGAGTTTGAGTGAGAAGTGAAAGGAGCAGCTTCTCAAGCCCCATCACATGTTCCCCATGTAGCACTTTGGGCTTTTAGCCTTACCTATAGCCTGATGTTTGGATATTCAGAAGTACTGGTTGTATTGTACATGTGTGTATGTACACATGCTGTTACATTAATCTGAGGCCTTAAGCTCAAATTTATGAGAATAATCAAATACAAAAGTGATTTTATATTGGAATTCTCATAAGGTGTGTACTACAAGGTAGACATCTGTGTCACTGATGCTAACATTTTCTTGAGGTTTTCAGCACCCAGAATTTTTTACAGACTTCTGGCTGCGTTGTATTTTATCGTTAGTTGTTCCTCCAGTGCTCTAAGTCATCAAGGCAGTACAAACAGGGGCCTTGAAGTGTTAGTCATTCCAGTCCCATTCTTCATGAGTAACTGTTGACATTTCAGTGAACATCATCGTGCTGGATGCTAGATGTACTATCTCTATTGTTATCAGATGGAGACAAGTTATGTTCTCATGTTTAAAAGAAATTACTCGAGGTCAAATGCAGGAATGATGCAAGAGAAATGGGTATTGCCCACTCCTCCTCCTCCTCCACATGTGCTTTTTTGTGGATAAGTAAAGGGCTTTAAATGTTTCAAACAAACAAACAAACAAAAAACAACAACTAACCAAGGGAAAAAAAAAAAAACACGTGAGCAAATGTTTGCAAGCTTTTATTTCATCATAACAATAGCTGTGTGAATACAGGGTGAACTAGTATCTGGGGTAATGACCAAGAATACAGCTGTCAGCAGCCAGAGAAGCCTGGCACCTTTATTGGAGCTTAAAATGTTAAACCTTGTTAATTTGGACCATACAGGAACCCTTCCTGCATATGTAATGTAGTACTAATCTGTTACCGTAAAAAGGCAGGACATTATGAAGTATAAACAATTGTAGTGCGAAATGACGGTGGACTCCATATCAGAACATGGAAAGGAGCGGTAAATCTAAACCATGAGTTCATATTTTAGTAATGTTTTTACCTTATTGATTGGAAATGCAGTGTAAATAAGAGTCACACATTTTAGGTTAGCAGATCTTCGTTGCTCATCATCTTGCTGATCAATGGCCTAATTTAGGAAGAATAAAATATGTCTCTGACATCTGTTTAAAATAGATTGCTTAAATAGTGTGTGTTCAGCTTTTTTGTTTTGCTTTGCCTTTTTAACAGTGGGGATTACCGTGCACCTAAGGGATAAATGTAGAGCTGCAGATTAAATCAGAAATGTAATGTAAATGCATCAAAGCATTCTGCAAGCATAAGCACCATATCAGTTAAAAATATTGCATTAGAAGAATATTAGGGATCTGGCTTGTACTCACAAATGAAGTCACTGAGGACCTAATGTTCTGTACGAAGGGGCACGGTAGTTCTACCAGGGTACCCCAGTAGCTGTGTTTTGTTTCAAATAAAAGTGAAAAAAAAACCTCTAGATCTTTCTTTTTTATTATTATTTTTATTGTACATTTGTACTTCCTACATGTGAAAATGAAGATGGTAGCTTTCAGGAAGAGTTTTAAATCAAGGTATATATTCAAAATAAAAAGCCTCAATGAAATAACACTCCTCTTCTGCATGTGATAGTACTTCATGAAAAATCTACAGTGGCCCTTTCTCCTAAGTGTTTGTAAGGTCAAAAAAAAAAAAAAAAAAAAAAAAAAAAGCAAGGGAAATAAAAGGGAAATAACAGGTGAGATTTAAGGAGTGAAAATCATGGGACACAAAGGGAAAATGCTCGTAGAAGAGTGTTATTGCTTGCTGTCTGTCCTCTGAAACCACCTCCTGTTTTTATTTGTGAGAAGAGCTGAGGGCTCAGGTTGGGCATCAGTTAGAGGAGCCTAGGGGAGAAAGGAGCAGTGAGAAACAGACTAGAAGGGAAGGAAATCAGCTGCATTTGTAGGCCTGTGCAAAAGCAAAGATGCTTAAGGTGATCTGAAAACAGCACAGAAGGAAGAGGAGAAGTGAGGTGGAGCTGAGGAGTGTGGCGGCAGAGCTGGAGCAGTAGAAAGGGCGGGTGGCTTTGGCTGCTGTGTTCCAGATGGGCTGCAGCAGGCAGATCCGTGCTGCCTGTTTCCTGATGTCACTTGATAGAAAAGTGCTTTTGGCAGATGTGAACAATTCCAAATTTGCCTTGACTGATGTAATCAAACGCTGAACTGCTTGTTTGCAGTGACATGTATGCGCGCTTCCACTAGCTCTGAGTTTGGGTAACAGCGTGATCTATAATTTTTTGTGTATTTTCTGTGACTGTGAAAGCTAATGGAAAGATTCGTGGCAACAGTGTCAGTGACATCCACAAACTTGACAGCTTTTTTTGGAACTAGCATTAAATTGAAATATGCATTGATAAATCAACTGTGATTTGCTACAGCTGGAGTTTTGCTGGTCTTTGTTCTCTTCTTTAGGTGGCTTCATTTTGTCTTGGATTCTAAATTTGAGTTTCAGTGTCACAAATGTCACAAATTCTCACCATTTTAAACAACTTTTT
The DNA here is from genome assembly GCF_047663525.1 of Anas platyrhynchos. NCBI lineage: Eukaryota > Metazoa > Chordata > Aves > Anseriformes > Anatidae > Anas > Anas platyrhynchos. The sequence goes on from NC_092596.1 coordinate 1,814,020, forward strand.
TTTGCTCTTAGAAGTGCTATGAAACTTGAAGACGAAAGGGGAAGTGGAAGGCATTTTTCTATTTTGTTTATTGGAACATCATTACTTACGGGTACACGTGCGTATTTTGTAAGAGGACTGCTAGTAACTTCCAGTCTAGTAGCTAGGTAGGTAGGAAAGTAATTCCAGTTTTTCACAACAAATGAGAGCAATTTCCTTGAGCTGATGGCTCACTTGTGTGTTCTGGTGAGGGTTGTTTTCTGTCATAGAGGGCTTGAGATTTCCCAAGCCGTTTTGCAACTGTTGTCTTCTGTTAGAGTAAAAACTACAAAGGTATGTTGTACAATCTATCCATCATCAGCTGAGATTGCTGTGATTTTTAAGGGAAAAACTACATTTTGTTAAGTGCAGGAGTTCTGTTTGTTTTAAATGAAGTGTGACCTGCTTCACAGATTTCATATGAAGAGTATGAGGGAGTCTGAAGGAGGAGAGCAAATCTCTTACCAATGTTCTGCATTGTTATTTGGAGCATGAGGTCAAGACTAAACGGTGATATTCCTCAGAAAATATATGGATATACTAATGGGAATCCTATAAGTGACAAAGTTGGAAATAATTAAAAGTGGAAATGGTATTTTACAAATAGAGAGAGTGCTACAGTCCATGTCTGTTCATACTAGAAACTGATACCCAGAAACCACTTCAGTACTCATTTCCTACAGTGACAAAGAATGGGATCAATTCAAGACTATCATGCCTTGAATCTACAGACAGCTCATGATAATTAAGAAGTAAACCTTAAAGTTCGTCTCTCAGTTCGTCTCTGTTGCCTCGCCTGGGGGTCAGAAATGTCTTTGCTGTCTTCAGATCTTGGCACTGGAAGACTTAAGTGGAATCACTCCTATTAACAGAAGTTGTTTGTTCACATTTGAGCAAAATGCCCTTCCAAAGCACAAGTGATTAGTGTTGCAGCATAAAAGGGCTGTGGGATGAGAAGAATGTTAATAGATGAGAAGATGGCTCTATGTACCATGAAGAAGACTATGACTACAGGAAATTCAAATCAAAATGCTTTAGGACATAATTGTATAGCATGCAAACTTTTAAAAGGTTATTTCCATAAACTGTTAACAAAGCTTGTCTTCTATTATGGTTTCAGCTATTAGGAACAAAAAAAACTTAAATATGGTGTCTGCTTTGTCTGCAGAGCAAAGCAGGAGCTCTGCTCCTCCCTGTTATCCTGGGAGCTGAACATGCTGGTACATTTGAGTAAAAATACGGGGTAGGAACAGATTCTGAGGTGGCAGGGTTGTTAAGCATCACATGGAGTCTTTGCTTATAAACAGAGCAAAAGAAACATATAAATGCTTTCTTGAAGCCTGAAGCTCTTGGGACAACTTGTGAACCTTTGCAAGGAGATTGGGACGGTGAGAGTAGTTTTAGGGCCAGAGACCTGCAGTACCAAACAGGCGTCCAGTTCTGCATTTGTAGTCATGACTGAAAGACTGAAGAGATCCCTTTTAATTCTTTCCTCTGACAATTTCCCAAATAGCTTTGAATTGATGAACTGATGAAATTCTTTGCTCCAGAGAAACAAACAGTTTTACATGGGTAGGGGGATAAAATTAGGGTCAGATGTAGGGTTTGCCATACCAGATCAAAAAAGTAGATGATCTAGTTCAGTGTGGTGCTTCCTGACTGCAGTTATCTGACATGGTCATTGAAACTGAAACACAAGAAATGGCTGGAAAAGCAGATGGAGTATGCTGCTCTATGGAAATGAAAATCTTAACAATGCTGCTTGTAGGATCAGGCTCTGGACTCGAAATGTCTATATGAACTCTTATGTCCTTTAAGGTATATGAATCTGTATTTGTGTGTGATGGTGACATGTTACAGTGGATCTCTTCCAAGTTCCTATAGGTCCTCAGGCAATCGTTTTTGTAAATCAGGACTGGGGCGGGGGTCGTTGTTTTACCTACTGCTGGGTTGACTGCAGAGGCAGACACACCAGGGCTCTATTTAATGTGGGTGCCCTGTTAATAGACCTCTGCTCTGAACAAGCGCGTATTTATAAAATATAAATACATGCATTTAGAGAACATACCCCTAAATAAACAACCATGTACTTAAATGATAAATCCAAGGATAGATATAATTGGCTAAAGACTATAATTCCCCCAGAGATTATTTTTTTAACAAATGGTGTTTGAGATGACAATTGTCAGTTTGAATTCCAGATACTGTAGATATTTGCCCGGAATTTTATCTCAATGAAAAATTAATTAAAAGCAGTTCATTCTCCTTTACATAGACAAAAGAATTTCAGTGGATAAAAAAATGTTTTCAGTGGATAAAAAAATGTTTTCATAGTAAAAGGTTGAAAGCTGTTTGTATGATGAGTGAAGGGAACTTAGCAACGAGTGGTTTTCAACATTTATAAAACAAACAAATAAATAAGAAAGACGTGAGGAGGTTGGTTGCTGCAGTACAATTTCATCTTCTCTTCAAGTTGCCTGATAGAACTGAAGCTGCAGTTGGTAATGATAAGGTGACTGACTGGCATTTAAAGCCCCTTTTCTAAGGGAATTTTAAAGGTAAGACTTATCTGCGTAGTTCTTGAGGCAGTAGACTTTCAACTTTTTATTCTAACATAAAAGAATGTCAATATATTTTTCAGGTTTGGATAAGAGAGAAAAAATATGTATTGCGCCTTCAGGAACAGAGTAGTAACTTGTCTGGGAGGTACACCAGGCAAATAGCCCTAACTTCTGCAGGCTTTTGATTTTACATGATGTGCAGCAGCATACTGCAGCTCACAGACCTCACATCTATGTAAATTAAAAAATATATATATATTTTAAAAAAATGCCAGAGAACTTCTGCTCTTTGTTTTGAGGGTCACTGACACTACTCCCATTGTTCTTCTTGAACACCTAGTATTTAGCATGCAACACAGACAATACTTTTTATGCCAGACATTTAGGCTTATGTTACCAAACATGTTCAGCAGAGGAACTGTCCAGCAGGAAGTGCTGTTGCGTACTTGTGCCATCATCACCAGAATTTGCTGCTGTTTCAACACACAATATCTAGACTGTTTCACAATTATTCATGCAGTTAATTTTAAAAGCATGTATCGCTGATTCCTTGCTTTGTGCATTTCTAGGATTTGCAGCCCTGAGGGTTGCCCAGCTACCTCTGCCTCTGTGTTTTGCAAGCCTTCCCTCAACCTGTCTGCTCCTTTGCTCTGTCTTGTTTCGTCTTCAAGCCCTTCTGTTCAACTTCAGCGTGAGCCCTCTCGTGTGGCAAGTGCCTCTTAACACTTGTGTGGCATGGAGCAGGGGTGGTAAGCAGTGCGCTGTCATAAGGCCCGTCTCTGAAGCATCACCTCTGCAAAGCCACTACATTTAGGATTTCTGTTTCTAATCTACTCTGTAATGCCTGCGTTATGGTTCTTGAAGCCAATTTCAATGGCCAACCTCAATTTTATCTGGGGAAAGGGAGGACATGGGAGGAAATCCTACTGAGTATACATATTGCTATGCTGGACCTTGATATTTATTTTTCCTCCTTTTTGCTGTTTTGATACCAGCGTATTCTAAGACTGCCAATAGGCTTTGTTGCAGGGTCTGGTGCTGTTATTTCTCATCTTAAAATGAAAGGGACTGTATGGGTGTCATAAAGGCAGTTTAGGGCTGATCTTGTGGTCTTTCTGCTGGAACTGCAGAACTCCCGTTAGGGATTGTGTGGTAACTACTTACTCATGCATTAGCATTGGAAACTAGGTTAGTAATTATTTAAGACAACCACTATATAGCTTCAACTTGTATGGAGGAATACTCTAAATGATTGTTACGCTGTTATACTCATGAACACAGGAAGGCATGTGGAAGGAACAATTTCAGTCCCACGCTACTGATTGTGAGTAGCAGGTCTTGCTCAAGGTTTGTCCTCCTCCATCTTGTTAGTCATTTTTTTTTCCTTTAATTTCTATACTTCTTTCCATAGTTGTCCACCTATTTGACTTCTCTGTATTACTATATTGTTACTCCTAAAATTTCACTAGTATTTTTCACTTGTGCTATTATATCTGTCTTTGCAGCTTTGCAAAGCTGGACTTTTGGGCTATCTGGTATGCTTCCCCCCATGATGTTCTAGTCACTGTATGGATCAGTTTGAGCAAGAGGCTCTCTGCAACAGGAAGGAAGGTTATTGACACTTTGTAATGGAATACAGCAAACATCCTTGGAATCCTATATTGAATATTTGTGGAAAAACAATATATACCATATTATTTGTGATTTGCCTTTTCTGGCACTTGTGTGGCACTCTTCTAGCACTTTCTGCTTTGGCAGGGGGGTTGGACCTGATGATCTTTCGAGGTCCCTTCCAACCCCTACAAGTCCGTGATTCTGTTAGTGTTTGCAAATCTTGTGGACGGAATTCCTTTTTTGTCTTTATTTTAATTGCTATTTATTATAGAGCTGTGTTGCTTTATTAACAGTAATATTTTGCATTTCCATCCATGGCAACTTTTCTTTGACAAGCTTAGTGTTCTTTACAAATGCTAGATAGCTGTTGAATTCTAGCTCAGAATTTGAATTGTGTGCCAGTCATGTTGTTACATGCAAGTTGTTCTGGAGAGGCTATGGGACCCAAAGGTTAATGGGAATTAGGCACTTGCATGCCTTAAAAATAATCTGTCTTTAAATATTTTGTTCAAGAATTTCTGAGAAGTTGGGGGAAGGCTCTGAATATAGCTCTTACATTTCTCATCATGGGCTAACTCCTGTTCACAAGATGGTTTCACAGAGGAAGACCAGTCTGTCAAACTCCTTCCTTGTTTTTTCCTAGGCCATAATTAACTTTGTAGTTCAGTATTCAAACAGCATATCCTGTGGGCACTGGATATACTTATGCTAAATACTAAAGATTTGTGATCACAAAGTGAAAGTGTGTGCACTTTGATATACTTGCCATCAATAATATAGCTGGCATTGGTGCTGAACTGAGTGCAGAATTACTGTGAGATGATTGATACGTTGATATGTTGATTTGATAACAACATTAACTGATGAAATGATTTTTCAGCATAATTTGGAAATAGATACAGACTTTATTTTCAGTTGTCATAATATTCCAATTTAAAATAAATATACCACCCGGCAATGATAAATGCCATTTGTACTCTCATACTCTCATTTTGAGTCATCCTGGTATTATTTTCATGTATCACTTGTGCTTTAAGCCCCATCTTAAAGGCAAACCTTTCCTTGCTTTATGCTTTGTCTTTTAATTTGGGGAACCCTTTGTGCTGAGTGTTGAATAGTACCGTTTGTTGGTGGCTAGGTAGAGTATGTAGGAATAACTAATACAAATAATACCGGGTGCCTGATTTTAAGTAGTGTGTTTTGTGTTTTATTTAGTGACAGTTTCACAAAGAACCATTATTTTTAAATCAGTAGATGCTAAAAGAAACCCAGAAGTTTTGGACTCTGTGATTGTCTGGAACACTACCCAAGGTATTTGCCTGGCATCTTTATAAACTTGGGCACTGGCAAACTAACACAAAAGGTACTTTGGACTAACAGGGATCATCAGAAGTCTGACAGTCCGTTTTTTCATTCCAGGTTATGTAGAGTGACAGTCTTTTAGTGATGCTTTCCTACCTCTTCCTTCAGACTGCAGCAAGGCTAGTTCTGCTTTCAGCCTGGTACTGGATGTGGCACCTGGGATCGTTGGTCAGGGTATCTTAAAGAGGAGCTCTAGCCAGAGCTCCATCTGGCTCTTCTCTTTTCTGTGTCATCTCGTTGGATCTTGTTTTCCAAAAGACTGAAATGTCCTTTTCCCACAAATTGTATGTGGTTCCTATGACTTTCTTTTCCTCTACTGTCTTTGCTTTGTCACTAAATTGTGATTTTGTACTAGAAATTTGGGCGACATAGAAGGAAAGAGTTTATACTTTTCCATCTCATTCACCTACACCTCGTTTTTCTGTTTCTGTAGAAATAATCTGTCTATAGTCCATTCTGACCCTCTCTTTACAACTCCAAAGGCTTAAACTTTAGGAAAGCAGTGTTCTTCAAATGGGGTTTCATACCTATTTCTTGGTTTTAGAAGAAAAATAATATAAGATAACAGCCTTTTTTAAGCTAAAAGGAAAATGAAGTTTTGTGTATGTCTTCAATAAAGTATTAGTTTTTCCTGAAGTGAAGAAAAGATTCATTTACATGGAGTTAAATGTGGTTTATAAAAGGAGAGAGAATTTACTTACTACACTTTTGTTACCACTTGCACATTAGGATTGAAATTTATGAACACAAATGCAAAGCAGTTGTCTTCCTGTAGATTGAAATTCCTTTTATTTTTAATGTTACTAAATAAATATTTGGTAAATAAGCAAATATTTAGTTCTGATTTCTGGCAGACTTTGGTGGGAAGGATGTTGGCTCACTTCTAATTAGAAAAAGCCCTCCTACAGAACTGTAAAAGGTATTCTCAGTCTTTTTCAGCTTTTGAATGTACGTTATACAAGTGACAATGGCCCACGTTCTTATTAGCCTTCTGTTTGCTTACAAGCATCTCTCAGCTCCCATTCCTCTCCATTTTGTGTCAGCAATAATATTGTTTTTATAGAAGAAGTTTACTGGTAGTTTTTTATACCTGATGTTTTTTTCCTTTTTTTTTTTTTTTCCCATAAATTGAGTTAAATGCAATAGCCTCCCCTTTTATCTGCTCTTTTCCAACTCATAGTAAAATTTCAGCGAAGTTTTGTGCCGTGCTTCATGGATGGAAGGATTAGGATTCATACAGTGACTCCTGTTTTCTGGGTACACCCATGTTAGATATATGGCTGCTGAGATTTCTGCTGTAGCAGACCGCAGTGACAATTGTGTCTTGAATTTTAGTGTTGGACTCTGGGAAAATATTTGGGTGCTTTTGTCTGATGGAAAGCATTCTCTAAAATGCATCTTTGTACCGTAGATACTGCAAGCAGCTGCTTCCCTTCTATCTTTCAGGATTTTTTTTCCTTCATGGCACTGGATTACCCATATGTTCATATTCACAAATAAACAGATAGAGATGCACACTCATCCACAAACATAGCAGCACACGCAAGTATTTTTTTTTTAAATTCTATTTGCATTTAGCTATTTTAATTCAAAAATGATGAAGAAAACATCATAGAACAATGTCTTAAAAACAAACCACTAAACTATTTCTGTAATAACCCCACAGAATGACTGAAGTATTAACAGATAACCCCACTAACCCCCTGTGCTGTTTCTTGCTGTTTGTGTAAAGCTCTTAAGAAGGACTGCAAACCTGAAAGCAGGAGTGTGACAGTTCCTGGGGTGCTTCCAGATGGGTCTCAGGACTCCGGTTAAGTGAAACACTTTAATATTGAAATTCAGTCCTGAACGGCAGAGCTACCTTACACTGTATTTGTTTAATTTTTATCTTTAGGGTTGAGCTTACTGAAAAGTTTCAAATATGGTTTTGTGTGAGACTGTAATACTCTAGCAGTTTTGGAAATTCAGATTTGCTTTTTTTGAGGTCTGGCATTTTTTCCTTACTTTTAGACTCAACCAACTTGACATGATTGTAAGAAATAAGGCCATGTGGCCTAGAGAAACTATGAATCAGTAACTGCATGGGCAGTCTGAAAGATTTAATAAATATAACTAGTTATCCAGTGGCAATTATGTGAGTTGTGTGTCAGGTTTTTAGTGCCCATTTTTTCTGTCATGTTGGGAAAGGAGTTTAAACCACAATGTTCTTCGCATTGTTTGGTTGATAACATATGTGTGTGTGTATACATGTATATTCAAGTATATACACATTTGTTTGAAAGATGTGAACTTTGATATGTGTATTTTTTTCCTGTGTCCTTTTGAAATAGGTAGGTGCAGGTACTTCTGAGGGGGAAAGGCTGTGTGCTGGGCTACGTGCGACACTTGCTCATCTATTTGTAGGTTCGTGTCTCGAAGCAGCAAGACTAAATACAATTTAATAAATTCTTAGAACTTGTTCTCTCTGAGGACAAAAGAAATAGGAGTGATTTCCTGTAAACTGTGTGTTATTCTCTGTTATGGCTGATACTGACAGATATTCTATGATCTTTTTTTCATCATAAAAATACCCAAGAGCAGGCTGAGTTTTTTCCTGTGGTCTCCAGGGAATCCTTGCTCTTCTGTTGTTCCTTTACCTCTCTTGTTCCGGACTTGCCAGATGTGACCGTGGTCTTAGTGGCTGCTCTGAATGCATGGGTTTGTCAAGCTGGTTAGAGAGAAGTGTTTGCTGTGGGAGCACTGGTTAGACTTGTCTTACATCCAGGTGGGAGTTTTTTCATGAAACTTCTGGGCACCTGATGGAATAATTTCAGGTTGAAACCTTTGAATAATTTCAACAAATTTAACTCAATAAACTCATAAATATGATAAGGGAAGACTGGGACTGATAGTCCAATGAAGTTGTGCAAATCTCCTTTATTTGGGTAAGTTATTATCTTGATTTCATGTCTGATAAACACGGAAAGAAATACCTGATGGCTAATGTGAATTATAAACTTCTAAATAAAAAGTGTAAATACTGGTGGGAAAACATGAACCAAAATTTGGGGTTGAGGGTTGTGTGCATTGCAGGCTAAGCTCTGCAGAGTTTGAGCCATCATCAAACAAATAATAATTACCACTAATTCTACTACGTACTAATGGCACTACATATACATTCTCCTGATGAAGGTATAAATTCTCAGTCAAGTGACACTGAGGAGAAAAAAGTACAGTTTTCCTTTTAAGAAGTTTGTGCATGTGATAGTTATAACGAGTGCTTTAACTTTTATTTGTTTAAGGTGTTCAAGTTCTTCATACATGTTCCATCCCAAAACATCCCAAAGCAGTGTCCACGCTGATCACTGCTTTTTTTTTTACATCAGTGCTTTTTTTTTTTTTAACAAATTAGTGCTGTCTTTTGGGCAGCTCAAAGCAAAGCTTTTGGCTTTGTCTGCCTAGGCCATTTGGTCTTTTTGTGGGTGCTTCCTTCCTGTTTAGGAAAAAGTATCCATCCACTCAATAAAGTATCCATATTTTTGTATATTATTTGATTTTCATACATATTCACCTTATTTGGTAGAATGTTGTTATCCATTTGTACAGGTTGTTGTAAAAAGATATGTATGCTGGGAACCTTATATTAATTTCTATATAACTTCTGGGTTTATCTCTGTAATTGTATCAGGATGTTTATCAGTTGCTGTATATAACTAGATATGTGGCATAGCTATAGAGCAGCTGGGTTAATTTCCCATTTTTACTAATTCCAGGTGGATTGATTGTTTTCATATCCAAGTATTTATTGTGGCAATGTGATCTTTATGTTGAATAGATATTTCTTCCACTGGCATGTAATAATCAGGTTTGGCCAAGCTGACATGTACTTTTGAACGTATCCTTGTAGGATGCATCCTTGTAGCGGTCCCAAGTCATCCTGCAGTGCCGGGCTAATGAAGCAGTTGCAGGGAGAGGTCTTTAGTGTACTATCTTAGCAAGAGTTGGTAATTAGCTGGTCCTGTAATAAATGTATGTAATCCCAGTCAATATTCTATTTGACTGTGTTTCAAATGAAGTGCAAAGTATTAAATGCCCTCCCTCACCCTCCTTCTTTGTGAAATGATTATAATGAAAAGATTATAATGAAAATACTGGTATTAAAGAGCTCACATTTAACTGATACGTGGTGAGGGGATGTGAGCCTGTTGCATCACTTCCTACACCAGTGTACCCAGAAAGTACCGGCACGGGCACCAGGGATGCTGGTTACGGCAGGCTATTCCAGGCTTTGCATGAACTTCACAGTGCTGTTTAAGTTACAGACGCCACTGTACGTACCTGTATGTTCGTCTGGTTGACTTTGTGTCCAGAACTTATAAAAATAATGGTGTCAGACACCAAATCGTGATTGTACTGAATCTTTTTTTTTTTTTAAGGCTTTTGTTGCACATATTTTGTTACCAGCTGCTTCCAGAGTTGGTAAGATAGAAGTGACAGAGCCTTACTCCTGCCCCTGTTTTTAGGTAGCCCTTCACACATGGGTGATTCAGAGCATTTTTTCTCTGGAGCATTTGAGGGACTTGAGCTGAACATGCCATCTTACATGGTCACTGTAGAAACAGCTAGGTGGCAATGTTCTTCTTGTTTCTTATCATTGTGCTAGTCCATGATTAAGATGTTTATTAATAAAGAGTAGTACCTTATAGACTTTGTGCGGAGAATGAAGTTAATTAAAGTAGTTTTTCAGAAATAGTGATCTCACAGAGATTTGACAAGAAACCTGCTTGGAAAACTATTTATACTGTTTGTACATATGCTAGCTAAGAGACTAAGAAAAAGCTAAGAATGAAATCACAATAATCTTCCATTGTTGTAAGTAAGTCTGCCATATCTGGAAGTCCAAGTATTTATGTATTTAAATATTTCAATTAATACAGTAACAATGAGACCTGAAATAATTTCTAGTAATAATTTGTTTATTTTTTCAAAGTTATTTATTTGATTGACTCGTTGGGTTGACTGATTGGACCTTGCAGCTGAAGTGCCGGTTAGGAGAGGAGCTGTAGGACCTCCCAGCCTCCCTGTCCTGCCACTGCTGTGTTGGCCTCTTTTAAGTCTGCTCTAAAATGGCAAAGGAAAAGTAGTTGTGCCTCTCTATGAGCTTTAACTTCAAGGAGTGGAAAATGTTGTGGTCTTCTTATGCTTAAAGTCCAGCTTTATTTACTATATGTAACTTTACTATATAGCCAAGCAGATCACTGTCAGTTGAGTGGGATGCAGAGAATGACTTGTTATTGTTATCTGTTGTGCTGTTAATCTTCATTTCTCACAGGAACCTTGCTGATTTTATCAGTGACACAGGAAATGGCTGCAAATGAGGATGGGAGGTGGGTTTGAATTCTTTCCATGTGCATGCTGTGCTTCAATGGAAGTTTTTGTCTTTGAAATATGTTCCCAGCTTAGTTTTTGGTAAAAACCAACAGCTGCTAGATTAACCATCCCTGTTGACTGAAAGCAATATACAGCAGTGTTTTTTATCTGATTTTTTTTTTTTTTGTAGACATGTTTTAGCAAAATCTCTCATTCTGTAATGAGAGGGTATGACATAAGACTATTTTCTTTTGAGCAAATATAGCATATAAAATATGTATTTACTCCAGCAGAAGAAAATTAGGACTTATTAATTCATATATTTAAAACTGTGGTTTCTCATAAAGAGTATTTCCTTAAACAAACTTCTGCAGGTGAATTGTTTGTCTCAAAGAAAAGAACATTGCTGTTAATCTTGTGGTGATTATAAGAGGATGTGTGAAATCTTCTTTATTGCCTTTCTGTCGTAATGAGTACACAAAAAGAAAGAATTGTTCAAAGGAAATCTATTTTCCTGTAGTATTTGGATTAAGAAACTTTTTGCATTGAAAAAGAAGTAATGTTTTGTTGTTGTTGTGCGTGGGGTACTTAAACTGCTTTGTTATAAAGAGGTGAAGCTTGTTTTAGGATTTGAAGGGTGTTAGGATTTGCTGATGTTTTGTTTTCCAGTTTGTAAACCTCCCATACCTGTTGAATTACTGCTGTCTCCTTTGAAGAGAAAAGATATTAAAGCAGACCTTTAAAGCAGACCTTTGAGAAATGGCTGAAACCCAGGAAGGACTGTGTGTGCAGTGTCAGGGCATGAAAAGCCACCCTCACACTTCTGGAGGCATGAGGGGTGGGTGCAGTGCTGCAGTGCTTCTATGTGGTGTCCCCACAGCCCTTTGCTCTGTCTCATTCCAGACACCATTTGCTGGAAGTTTTGATGAAAATGCCCAGCATTTCAGATTAAAATGGAATTATTCCCCAAAACCTGAATTGAGAATAACTTTGTCAATGGCTCTTCTAATTAAAAATGTGGTTTGTTTTGTAACTGACTACTGGAATCTTCTTGTATTTATTTTTTCTTTACAGATTAAAGTAAGTGGAACTATTGTAACCCAGACTTTAAACAGCAATTGAAGGCTGTGAGGCAAAATGTAAGGGTATTTTCACTCTCATAGCAGTGCTCTTTCTAGTTGCAATTGCTACTCAGTGCTCTGGCTCCAGTGTGAAGTTTTAAAAGATCTTCTCAGACTTTTGTAGTAGCCACAGTGATTTTTTCACAGAGGGAAGTGCTGCAGCTTCCTTTTAAGCACCCTTTAAGATAAGATTCATGATACAGTGCAAAGTTACTTCAGTTTCTGAACCATACATAATTTAAGCTGGACCAATACTCTGTTTTGTGAAGGCATGCATACCTTATGGCTTCTACATGTTTATTTGCTTTTGTAATAAAATGGATGACAAATTTTAATTCCTTTCTCTTTTCATATACAAAAAGATACTTGACATTGCATCAGTTTATCAGTCCTGTTAATAAAAAGATGAGTTTTATTAATATTGCCTATAATGAAATAGTATAGGGTGAATATGAGTTTGTGCAATGCGTTATAGTTGAGTATTACAGAGTGCTTAGGGGAGGCAAACCATACATATGCATTAGAAACTGGTGTATTGTAACAACATTGGGTTTTGTTTAGACTAAACAAACCTTAAATATTGCACAAAGGAAACAAACACTTGAGTCTGCTTATCTGCAAAAAAAGCATTAGTCAGTATGTAAGCAGCTTCTTTAGAAGAACGCTAAGGAATGGGACTGATTTGCTAGTTGTACTTAGCATTTGGCCTTTTTTTTTTTCAGCATGAAGAGCTGTCATAATTTTGCACATATTTTTGTGTTAGTTTTGAGGAATATTTTGAAAATTGCAAGAGTCAAAAAAAAAATCTTGTAAACTTCTGTTTTATTATTTTGGTTAACTCTGTATGAAGTCCTCGTATCTATACCACCATGCTAAGTTACAGTAGGATATTACAGCAGAGCAGTAAAAATAAAAACTTTATTTCCCCAAATATTTAAATCTAATGTGAAATAATTAACATAAAATCACCAGTCTGAGAAGAATTAATTAGCATATTCAAATACTACTGTTAACCTTCACTTGTGATGAGAATCCTGCTCCAGCCAGAACAAAAGAAATAACTGGAAAACTCCATCCAGTATGCAGTCATGTAACGTTGTTCTGCTGGAAATGGCTGTGTTTCTGATTTGGAGGCTAATCTTATTTGCTAATGGGCAAGCATACTGTAGTTAGCCAGAAGAGCACTTCTTTTTTCAGTTTCAGAAGGATTCACAAATAATAAGTTCTCTCCATTAGGAGTTATCAGCCTTTTTATGAGCTGGTCAAATTCCCCCTTTTTTTTCCCTCTTGTGGTGACCATATTGATTATTTAGAAAAGTTTATTTGTTTTTTTATTTATTATTATTGTTATTATTGTTGTTCTGTACAGATCTAGTAGGTGAAACAATCCTTAATTTGGTGACTGTGTCTTGGTTAATTTGGTGTTCTAGTTCGGCTTTGTGAGAGATTGAAAAGTTAGACACTTACTCTAAGTAGTACGCTACTACTTAATGGTAGTTTTACAAATACACCATTTTGAAAAATAATGGGAGAGTTGTAATTATCATTGTGGGAATTTCTAAATGTCCCTTTCATGTCACAGGAAGCCAGTCCCAGCACACTAAGTAGTGAATGTTATGTGGAATGTCTCCTAATGCAATAGATTGTTATTTTTGTTTGTCTCTTTGTAATGCAACGCTTCTTTAGAAATCATGTATATGTCTTTTTACATCACGTTAAGTCACTTGAATCCTTAAAAATTTCCATATATCAAAATTCTGTTTATATTGAATTTTGGAAGCAATGGCTCTGATTCAAAGGTGTCTTGTAGAATAATAGGTCTAATACAGGGGAGCAGGAGTTGTTTTGCTTCCCTTCCAGTTTTTAAATTAAAATAATAACAATGATAATAATTTTCCTAGAAGCTATGCTGATTCCTGAATTTTGAGGTGAAGTTGTGCTGGCAAATTCTCAGAATTAGGCAGATTACAGTTCCGCATTGTGTGACCGCGTCTGTTGCTTTACTGTGCCTTCAAACCAGTGGTGAATTGCAGTGCCACTCTATGTACATTTTAATATTCAGCATGCCATGAAACAATAGCCTCTGAAAATGACTGTATTATGCAGCTGAAGATCTGAGTTTTACTTTGATATTCTTCAAACCTTTTGGTAAGTGTGTTCTTCCCAGATGAAAAATCCAAAGGGGAAAAAATAAGCACCTGCTTTCCTTTCTTCTTCTACATATTTCATGCAAACAGTCCTATTAAGTAAGAAGAAAGATCTGGCTAGCTTATGTTGCTTTTCAAACTGACAGTCAAAGAAATAGAGTATCATGGGGTTTTAAATTAACCAGAAGCAAGCTACAGTGCAAAGCAGTTTTTCCAAAATTTGAATCGTTATTTGAATAGACAAAGAAGAGTCTGTAATTAAACACAGCCTTGTGAGCCTCTTAATGAAAAGCATGTTAGAAAACAAGGTAAATTTTATGTGCAAGCGTTATATGAATATGGTAATAGCAGAAGAGAAGATGTACTAAAGCCCACCTTGTTTCTATTGGTTTCTTGGAAAGAAGGCTCTGTAGAACTGGTGATGTTTACATTTGTCTATCAACACTGTGCCTTGGAAGCATGAAAAGTTTTTTTTTTTTTTTTTTTTTTTTTTTTTTTTTTTTTTATCAAGAGCCCCAAGGCAAGGTTTTTGATAGAGGTCCTGATAAATCAAACCTAAAACTGAAGCACAAGTGAACTTGTACTCCTGTGACCACTGGGAGGGATTCTGTGCACTCTGTTGTACCAGCACCAGCGCTGGAAATCCTGGTGCACAGAGAAGTAATGTCTTGTTTGTTTTCTGTAGGAGCAGGGAAAGCTGTGAGCAAATGTGCTATTATATCATGGCAGAGTAACAGTACTCTGGAAGATGTTTGGCTGTCTGATGTTATCAGAGTGTCCAGGTCATATTCACTGGACAGAAGGTACTTGTGTGCTAGCAGGAGGCACTGATGCACTCTGTTTGGATGTGAGGTTTCTGTTTGTTTGTTTTGTAGTGAGATCATACATAAAATATTAAGCACAGAAAATGAGGATATGCAAGGCAGTTAGATGAAAGGAGGTTTTTGCTTGTTGTTTAAAGGTTCATGCTAAATCCAATCTTGAAGTCTTAAAGTTCAAGCTGCTGCATTCCTGTTTTCCAAACAACTTCACTGAAGTCCTATTGAAACATGAAGTTACAGCAGTATATTTGCTGATTTCCTGCAAGTTTTAAATTTTATATTACTTTATGAAAAATGTGCTGTATTTGGTTCCCTTGATATCCTTTTCCCAATTTTATGGGAAAAGATATTTAGATAAATGTGTGCTAATTTAACGTTCCTTCTGATGGTAATAGTTGGCTACCAGACAAGTTTTCAATTTGTTTTTGGTATCTTACTAGATTTCAGAAAAAAAATGAAAATTCTTAAAATGTAAAAAATAAAATTAAAAAAGTTATTTTTAAAATAGTTATTTTTAAAAAGTTATTTTTAAAATGTCTGATGTACACCCTCTGTACATCAGTAGAAACCGATGAATTATCGTTCTGTGCAGTAACTTCTGTGCATACACCCTTACTCCTTAGAGAGGTGAATGTTCAGGTAATGGGGCTTGGGGTTTTGGGTCTGTTTTAATTTCTATTAAGACTGCTGCTGGAAAAGGCTATGACTTAATGTTAAAATCTTTTTTCTAACATCCTTCTTGAACTCTGCAGCATTCTTTGAACCTTACAGTTCAGTATCTGTATAAACCTTAGATTTGGCAATGCATTTGATTGCATATTCTTCTAAACCACAAATCAGAGCAATATGTCTTTCATCTTCAATTGAGTATTTTATCTAACTGCTTTTGGTAATATTTAGGTGTAAATAACATTGGTGAGGTTTTATTTGGGGAGATCGGTTATTTCTAGAAAGCTTGAAGGATAGGGCTCTGGGTATTTTAGAGAGATAAGATGTTTCATTTATTTATATGCAATTGTTATTAAATGTTTCTTATTAGCAGAATGTTTTTTCTTAATCTATCTGAGTGCTTATGAAATGAAGAGCTAATAGTGTTACCAGGAGTCTGGCATGGTGTATACAGGCCATCTTTATGAGCTTCTGGGCTCTCTTCTGTGCATGCACTTCTGCCCAAGCCAACACTGCCTGCTCCAGTTGTAAGCTTTTCTTTGAGCACATATTTCTAATCGTCCTGCGTTGAGCCAAATTAAATGGCGTATTTTTAACGAGAAAAAGAGTTTGGATTCCTATCCATATGCTTTAGCTGATGTTAAATGCTACTTTAAACAGATGCTGACCTCTATATTACCAAGGCATAAGGGCTAATTATGCTTGAACAAATTTCCAGTTTCAGCCATTTGTAAGAAGCTGGTCTTTGCATTTCCAAGGGAATATATATTTTGTTAGATCTGTATAATATGCGTAGCAGTATTTGCAGTATAACATAACTGTTAAATCTGTGTTAGGTTGTGTAATGCTCAAAAGTCAAATACCTTTAATACATAGAATTGAGAAGTCAAGCATTTGTAAAAGGTTTGCACTTCATTCATCTTTACCATGTTTTGAATCTGCTGCAGATTAATCATCAAGAAGATAATTGTGCTTTCTGCTTAAAAATTGTATGCAGTCTTATTTCGAGAAGCTTACCTTCCAGCTGTTAGCCAGCCATTCCCTATGCACCAGTTACAAATGGTTCAATCTGGCATTAGTAACTGGGAGAGCTGGTAGCTCTAGCTGTTATCCGCAGAAGGCTTTGAAGCTACACAGATGGCCATATCCTCTTTCCTCCTTTGAGTCAAAATGTGTAAATGTAAATCATGCACGGTTAGGATTATTCTTTAGAAAGCCTGTAAGTAGCTCTCACATAAAAATCAGCTAAGAGCTGGAGGCATTTATATGAAAAGGATATATGTAAAGGATTCCTGAGTCGTTCTCTCTCCTTTTCTTTCTTTTATTAAAATTATCTTTGTAGAACCATGTGTACCTGAGAAAGTATACCATATAGTAAGTGCAAAAAGCTAAATAGGTGATCACGAATGAGTCAGGGTGGTAGAGCATCTGGCCTGTAATGAATAGCATTATATTTCATATAAATTTCTGGTTGAAGCTTTGTTTTAAAGAGAAGTCTGCTTTTCTGAAAGTGCACATATGGCTAAGTCAGAGTTCACAGATAAAGATAGTACAACATTAGGGTTTTAGCTGGCAATGTTGATAGTAACAGTCATATGGATAAAGCCTGTCATACAGGTCCTGTAACACTCAGTAATCTGAGAAAAGACAGAAATCAAACTCATAGAACTGAATTAGAGATGTGTGGGTATTAAAATACTCAATTCGCTCCCATTTAAACGCAGACCATCTGTTGTTTCCAGATGCAGTGCTTTCTGCAGCAACACGCTGGGAATGCCATCGCAGCACCAGCAGCCCATGTCCCTCTGGCTCACTGGTGGTGCTCCCAGCCCCACACCACCAACCTTTGGCATGGCTTCCTTGAGCCAGAGCACCCCGGCACCCCTGGGTAGTTGGTACTAAGGGTGGCAAAAGTACTATGAGACATAATGCCGGATGTTTGGAAGGCTCTGGTGTATGTTTGAAACCACGTACAGTGCAACACCTTAATCTGCTGCTGTTGGTAAAGCAATGGGCTGTCACCTCCCTCAAGACCACTGCTTGCCTCATTAATATCGCTGGAACAAATTATCACTTCACAGCCCAGAAATCTTCTGTAGCAGTTGTGGTGATTGATGTAACAAGGCTAAAAAGTAATGATGAAATGCATGTTCCAGAAGACAGATTCAAATGGCAGGATCTTCAAAGGCAATTAAATGTGACACAGGAGGAGTCTTCCTGGAATAGTGTATTTTCAAATAAATGGCAAGATAACTATGATAGTCTATTGTTATTATACTTAAACTAGTTTTGTGTACAGTAATTATCTCTGAAAATTAAGCATGTAGACATAAAATGAAATAAGTTTTAATATGTTTAAATATGTGGACAGCAGAAAGTGAATTGTAATGAGAAATAATTTCACTGAGTATTTCTAGTTTCCTTCTGAATTACATACTTTGTCATATGCATGCACTTAGGAATTTATATTTGAATAAACCATGTCAGGGCTTCTGAGCATCTATTTTATAGCAAACTATCTAGAGCTGCTATTACTCTAATTCACAGCTACATCATTATCAAATAATTAGGGAATTTTGTTGGCTCACTGGCTTCTGAATCAAAACAAGAGTTGTAAGTAGTAAACTTAGCACAAAAGGGTTCATACACTTCTAAATGAAGGGCAAAGCTTCTGCGCAACGTGGGTAACTTCATGCATGCAAACTTCACGGAGCAGTCTCTGATCACAGCTGTGGGAGGGAGCCTGTGTTTTTGTCTCTTGTGATTTCCCACATTTCAGGGGAGCTGCTCCTATAAATAGGAGCTGCAGGACTTAGGGGGGTTCCTGCCCAGCGCTGGGATGTTTTTTCCTACAAGAAAAGTAATCCCTGCTCTCCTGCAGAGTGCCAGAGTACCTTTAATGTTAGACTCGCTTTCAGTAGACAGTTGAGTTTAAGGGAAGCAGTAGTGTACTATTTCATCGGGATCGCTTATTGCAGCACTCCACCTTTTCTTGAAAACCAAGTGCCTCAGTGCTGCCCGTGCTTGTAGCAGCACAGTGAAACCCGAGGTGCCCGTGGGACTCCAGCGTGTCTGGGTTTACACGTGGCTGGCAGAGCACCCTGCGTGTTCAGGGCAACTCTACAGCTGCACCTTCTGGGAAGGAAATAACTGCATGTGAAGAATTTGATAATGTTTTAGGCAAATATTTTAGTGTTTTCTTTTGTTTTGTTTTGTTTTGTTTTTTTAGCAGTCAGGTAGGTAACTGTGAGTACCTGTATTTGTTTTATTTGTTTTCCCAAATTTCAGTTTAAGTGTTTTTTTTTTGGTTTTGTTTTGTTTTGAATCTGTTTTGTAAAACTTTCAGGAAACTGTCACTCTTCTTGGCAGCAGTGCATAAATACTTTTATTTTACGATAGATTTTATTACCATGCTTTTAGGGATGATGAGGTGCATTCTAGGAAAATTTAAGGAAAAAAAAAATTGCATTTTTTTTAAACCAATGGAGGATTTTATGTTGGGGTTTCCACGTGTAGATCAGCTCCTCCCCCAACAGCAGTGGACACGCACTTCTAATTGCATTTCAGCTCCCTGAGGTCTGATGGTCCTTCTATTCAATTCTAATAGAAGAGCCACTTCTGAAGGGATTGGAAATGGAAATTAAAAAAAAAAAAAAAAAGTGTAATAGAAATGTTGATGAATTCTTTGCTGTTCCTTAATCTTGGAGAAAACACAAAGCAGTCAGAAGCAGCACTGTAGTGAAAAATGAAGTGATTGGAAAAGTCTCAAGCCCAATGATTTCAAAGATTTGAAAACATTTTAAAATGTGATACAAAGCATGGGATATGAGAAACAATAGAGGAAAATTGAGCATAGTTAAAAACAGTCATTATAAGAATATTGCTTTAAAGTTTATTATAAATCATAAATAAATGAGTCGAGGTGATACATTCAGAACTGCTATCGTGAGCAGTCTTGACCTTCGTTCTGTGCTAGGAGTTCTCATACCCACCTGGTTTGTTTAGCACTTGGCTGCTGAAACGCTAATTCCTGTGCAACTTAGATTATTATTTTTTTTATGGTGTTAGTGTAATTTGATAAAGAAGCCCGTTATGCAATAAAATACAAAATTGCGGCAAAGAATCAGCCACTGTATTTAGTAGCCCTACTTCTACAAAAAAAATAAAAAAAGTTTAGTCAGTGAAGCAAGGGTCTGTCTGTGCGCATCTTTGCAACACTAGGGTCAGAAGACATACTTTCAAATCAATTAAAAGATTTGTGCTGACTTTGGTGGCCCTTAGGTCACGATGCTTTGAAATAGGAGATTTTTTTTTTACTGTTTCCAGTCTTCCAGGGTATAGTCACCTAAAGAAAATGCTCACGGTAGCCTTTGTTTAAACCATACAATTAATCTAGGTCAGTTCAGAAGGGCTGTCTCCTTCCATTGCGAAACAGTTAAAAGTGTGACGTGCAAATGAAGATACCAAACTGAAAACTTGATAGTGTTTTCCATTTCTTATGATGGAGAATGTGTGATGAACAATTTTAATAGAAGGCTGTTATTGCCCCCTTTTTTCTTAGCGGTTTCAGATTTGGGGTCAAGGATCAGGTGCCTTTGTTTACGTGCCAACTGGTCAACAAATTACTATCCTGAAACTTTCTGATATAAATAATAATAAAAATAAAATAAATAATTTCAAAAATAAAAATAATTTTCTGAACTTGTAACTGTTCAAAAATTTGCAAGAGTGAATTTTCCAGCTATCCATGGCTGTTACATTTCTCAATTAAAAAAATAATGTTGACAGTTAAGAATCTGACTAAATTTAGATTGTCGTAACGCAGAGAGTTCTGGACTTTTTAATTTTGGAATTACTCAAGCCATCTGTTGCCTTGAAGCAGAGAGATTTAGTAATCAAGTACAACAGTAAGAAGGAATTTATCTAGGGAGGCTATTAATTAACAAAGTTGGATAAGGTTCAGTGTCTTCTTGCCTTTAAAAGTCAAGTCACTCCTGACAAATTGGTTGGACAATTATATATTGAGGCCAGTATTGGGTTACGTGTTTTTGTTTTCATTGCACTCCTACCTTAGAGGAGAGTAACTGTGTGAAAAATAAAATATTAATTATAGTGTGCATATCTGTATGTGTGTGTGTGTGTGTATATATATATATATAAATAAAATTCAGCTCAAGCAACAAAGGCATCTCATAGTTTGAGTCTTGCTCTCCACTCCCTTAATTCAAAGTCTGTTTCCCAGTGTGGAGAGGAAAAAAAAAAAAAAAGATATCTTAAAACATTAAAACATGGGCTGATACTGATCCTCAGTTTTTATGTAGGAACATCACTGGCCTTCACTTATTTTACTCCTTCTTAGGTATAAATAGCCTATACAGGTGACTGAATATAGTTGTCAGTGTCATGTGGAATTCCTGCTGAATCCTCCTGTGGTGGAGGACAGGTCTGTAGTGTTTGAGGTCATTGGAAGCTGAATGGGATGGGAGCCTTTATGTCCTGTCAATTGCTGTTCTTCCATGTTAGTGCTCCTAGGAGCTGTAAGTACGAATACAAATACATTCTCAAGCTTGTTTTTGTGAAGTCTAATAATTAATAACATTTTTTTGTAGTAGGGAGCTACTGGGAGAAACCTCATTGGGAGGACTTCAAGTGACAGAGCGTTTTGGTAGTTCATTAGGAGTCCTATGACAGTAGTTGGGGGTGGTGGTATGCTGAGTGACTTTTATTTTGCTTAGGCAGTAATACCAAAGAAAGTAATACCAAAGAAAAGGTCAGAACAAAACCCATTTATCCTCTGAAAGCCATTGCATGCCCTTAACATTTCATACCACATTTCATTCCTGAAATCCTTTTCCTCCTTGGACTTTGATGGCTCAGCCCTTTCTTGATCATCTGCTTGTCTCTAATCCTTTCTTTGATATCACTCCTCCTCTTACCTTTACAGCTGAATTTTCTCTGTCTTCCCTAGCTTCTGTTATTGTTGTTTCTCTTCATACAACTTTTATCCGGGCAGTCTTGACAATACCCACACTGGCAAAGTTGAGTGTGCTGTTGTAGTTGCATTCTGAGATAAAAATCACTCATCTGAAAGGGAAAATCTCAACCTTGTTCTGTCATTCTTGTGGCCATTTTCTCTAGGCTTCCCTTATCATGTTCCCTTTATGGCCATTGAAAGCTGTTCCACAAAAAATAGATTTCTGGCTTGTCATTCCAACATCTACTCTGAGTCACTTACTCTGCCTCATCACATGTAAATTGGTTGACTTTTCTCTTTTTCAGTCTAGAAGAGAAGACAACTCATACCCAAAGCAACATGTGCAAAGCTTTGTCTCTGTCTAGCAAAGTGTTTAGGAAATCACCTCTGTCACTTTTATTCAACAAAAAACTTTGCCCACGAATGTCTGCCAAGTTAGTTCATCATCCTCGAATGCCTTTGTAGAGCTCTGCACTCATAATATCTACAAAATGTTTAACCCCAATCGCTTCAGATTATGTTCCGAGGCTGCCTTTAACCAGTATTGTCTTATTGTTTCCATTTTCTTTTCCCATCTGTTTGCCATATTCATCTGTTGTCTCTTGTCTCATTCTTGATTTGTAAACTGTTTGACTCAGGTCACTTATACTTGATATGTGCAGTGTCTGCTAGGAAAGGAGTTTGGAAATTCTCAAGCGATGGCTCTAAGGGAAAGCTATTGCTGTTTGGTGCATCATTAATCTAGGCATATGGGGTGTTTGAAGAGAACATGTTGTGGAGAAGCTGTTGCTTCTACTCTTTTGCCTTCTCCTTGTTGCCCTTTCACTCTGCAGTTATGCTTGATACGTTCTTTGGAGCTTAGGGACAGAGCATAAAGCTCTTCTCCCAGTGGCACAGGATCCTCCAAACTTGTTTCTACTTTTTACCTGTCAGCAAAACTGCAGGGATATGTCTCCTCAGCACTATTTATTTAGTGATTCTGAGCCAAGCTGTAATTGTTCAGATATTTCACTGAAATTTGCTGATTTTTAAAGTGTGACTAATTGTGTTTGGTGTCATTTATAAAGAAATAATGAATGGCCAAATTCCGAGTACCAGAACATGAAGTCAGGATTGCTGTCCATGGTAGTGTTTCTGACACCGGAACTCTCTCTTTACATAAGCTTTATGATTTTGTTCTAAACAGGAACAGTAAATGCACACATTTGGGACTGAAACTATGATTTTAAGTTGCAAACATTCTGTATAAAGTGTCGGTCAGTAATCCAGAGGGTGAAATCTAATGTATTCCAGTCTTAAAGATTCGTATTTCCTACGAAGTCAGATCCAACCACTGAAGGAGTGTCAGAGCACATGATGGCTGTGCCCACGTTGGCATGGAGGTACATTCAGGTTAGCTGCTGGCTTAGCTTTGTGCAGAAGCAGCCTGGGCTGTGCTGTGCTGTGCCCAGCTGCAGCACAGAGCACAGGGAGGGGGCTGTGCCAGGGAGCTGGCTTGACTGGCTTGAAAGCCCAAGTTGCTGTTATCAGCTAAATGCACATGATGGCCAAGAGTGATTTCTTTCAGGACTGCATATAATGCACCAGCCTAGAAAGCTGGAGTTATAGGGGGGAAAAAAAAAAAAAACAAGTGGAGAGGGAACAGAACTTTCCTTGCTGCATTTTTAGCACTGGAAGAAACTCTGGCCTGGATTGTCAGTAATATATTTGATGTTGAACAAAAGTACAATTACAATGTTTGAGACGTCTTAACACCTATGCTTTCTCAAATGCTAAGTGTTTCTCTGTTTCTCTTTATCTTTTTTTTTTTTTCAAGCTGAATTTTTACATATGTGATAAACTGCTCTGAAGAGCCTGAAAATAACTTCTAGCTCTTCTCTCTTCCATTTGTTGTTGTGCTTACATGGAGAAAGATAAATGTATGTGTTTATATTCCCTTTCTTTTCTAGCAGCACTGAGCAATTAGGCATAGCTGAGAGCATTACTGAGCTCATTGCTGGGAGTTTTGGAGATTGTCTTTTGTTTTAGTCAGGCTGCTTCAGGGAGCAAAAGTGGTAACACATGTCTGTAAGGTACAGTATTACAGTTCAGAAGTATTTGGCATTGGCTACAAAATAGTCTTTTATCTTTAACTGGGGTTTTTTGATGCTTTAACCAAATATTTAGCTCTTTGAGTTTTATTTCTATCACTCATTAGAACCAACATTACACAACTCGTTTTTATCTCAGCTGTCTTCTACCATATGGTTACCGTGGCATTTACTACTCAACTTGCCAGACTGACAGTGAGAAATGGAGCACAGGAAATGTTTGAATATATTTCAGTTCAGGAGAGAAGGGTTCTAAGATGTGAAAGAGAACTCGTCTTCTGCCGGATGTCAAAGAAACATCCCCTTAACATGCCATCTTTTTCTGACTCCTTCATCAGTCAGGATGACTTTGCAGAGAAGCAAAATATCTAAATCCCAGCAGGATCCTTCAGAACATTTATCAGTGTCAGTTACTAAGTATGTTGTATTTAAGGAATGTTGCATTTGTAGTGGTGGGTTACCATTTTTTTGGACCAATTCTGTTGAAATCTCTGCTTGAATCACCAAGAATATTAACAGAGAGTTGTTATGGAAGGGTGAACACGAATAGAGAAAACCAGGCCTCCTGTGGGAAGAGAATTCATTCTCCTGATGCTGCCCAGCTGATGAGTTAGTAGCCACATAACCTTGTGAAAACTGGAGCCCTGCCTGTCAGGTTTGCTGTCCTGGGAAGGGGTTGTTGATATGGATATATCAACTTCTCCTATGCCTAAACCCCGCTTAGGTTTTTATAGAGATTAAAATTTTGTCCTCTCCCTTTCTCTGGGTTTTACTAATTAATTTAATTAGAAGGCAACGTTAAGCCTCTTCCTCCTCCAGCACTGCTGAAAGTCCTAGAGCTTCACTGCACCGCTAACGAGTTGCTCATCTAAATGCAAGAAGGGGAAAGAGCACTTTGCTGGTTGGTAAGACAGTGTTTGCATTCGGTGTGTGAAAAGCCTGTGCAGTGCATTACATTTCCTATAAACACTGCGTTTTCTCTAGTGCACACGTTATTAATTCTATTTGTAAATTGCATACATACAGCTATTAATGGGCTCTTGGGGATTTGAAGTGGGTTGACCTTGTTCCAGGCTTGTGAAAGACACAATAACATCCCTGTTAGCGCAGGCTAAATTTGTGTTTTGTGTTTTGTATTTGCACCTGTATGGTCTTCCTGGCCCCCTGTTATCCTCATGGCCCTGCAGCAGGGGCTGCAGCCATCTGTCCAAAGGATATGGAATATAAAACACATGAAAGGCATTCTCTCTATAACAACAACAAGATGATATAAATAGTGGCTTGAAAACAATTTTTGTGTTCAGATGCCTATTTTTTTTCCTTGGAAAAACTAAAGGGAAGTACAGGGAGATACTTTGAGGAGATGAGGTAGAAAGTTTTTAATTTAGTTTTCTTAGTCTGTCATTAGCATCTCATGCAAAATCTTCTGCCATACTCTGCTCTAGTGAATTAAAAAAGAAAGATTAACTATTTTTACAAGCCAGAATAATTTTTCTCATTGAGGTTGATAAACATTCCTAGCAGTATGATGTTATGTTTCCAAACCTGCTAGAATCAGGATTTAAGGCTTGTTTATTACATTAATGCAACTTTTTGCTGGAATCCAGTCAGCTTTAAAGCATTCAGAGATGCTGTAGCAGCAGCGTCACCAGGGGCCAGCCACAGACTGGGGAGGGGAGCAGCAGGGCACAGGGCTGCCCTGCAGCACCTCTGGCCCTTCACTGTGACAGCAAGCTCTGTTTCTGGAACTCTGCTGGTAATGGGATTTCATTGCTGGCTGAATGGTTGCCTTACTGTAAATTTAAAATAAAAAAGCTATTCTTTGTCAACAGCTGTTTGCACTGTACACTTACACCATAGCTGGTTGGTTGTAGACAGTGAAATAAGTTTTTCAGGACTTCCTACTGATTGTCCCAGTTGCTGTCATATTACTGAATATTCTTTCTAACATATTACTTACATTTTGCTTTGTTATTTGCAAACATTATTTCAGCATTTTCCTAACCTTACAGTTGTTAGATAATCATTCTGTTAGATTTATGGGTTTGACCAGTAAATTTCTGTGTGTGTCTTGAAATGTAGCTAAAATATTGCGGTAATTCTCAGTCACTAAGGAAAAGCTGCTTTTACTGTATGCTCTAGACTTCACTGGTGAAGTTGTACAGTGATTCAAATCGGTGGACCTGTTGGTGAAGTTGTACAGTGATTCAAATCGGTGGACCTGTAGGATTCACTGTGGATCCACAGGGAGCCCTCCCAGAGCTGCTCCCCAGGCAGGTTGCTTTGTAAACAGGAGGTCTAATGCCAGTGTGGTTACCGGCTGCTGGAAATGATGATCAAATTGCAGTGCTGGTTCTGCTTTGGGAGGAGGTGGGCTGAGATATTTTATCAGGTTTGACTGCAGTAGTCAGTCTTTTTTAGGAATATATTCCCATTTTACATAGTTGGATCTAGATTATTCTTTTCAATCTTTTATTGTATTTCTGTGGAAAAAGACTGATAGTCAAAGAGGAGATAACAGATATCTCACACACATACAATGAGTCATGTTTGTACTTATCTATACACCTGTAAATACACACTTGTGTCTAATTATTATTAGGCCAAATCTGTTAGGTGCAAGATCTGGTGATATACACCTGATTTTGTCCTTTTCATCAGAAGAGACATTTTGATAACACAGAGTGTTATGAAGAAATAAAAGTACTTTACAGACCTTCATCCACTCCTACTTAAAAAATTAAAGAAAATCATTCAGGTGGACAAAAATAATCAGCTTGCCAGGAATCACAGAGCAAGGAAGGCTTCATCCTTTTTCCTTATAACTAATAAGAGGACAACAGATTGGGCCTGCAATACATGAAGCAGCAAAAGAAGACATTTTTGATCTGTTCAATAGTATTTTCAGCTAGCAGACTGGTAGGCAGGAACTTCCATAAACATTCGGTGGTAGCTCAGGAGTGGGAGCAGTGAGAAGCAGGAGCGGGTGGGCTGCCTTCCGCTGTCACCTGTGGCCTCCCACTTGTCCATGGTAGCTCTCAGGTGCACAGACCCGGGGATAAGGGCTGATGGCCACAAGGAGCATGGGCATAACAGGCTTCCTGAGGGCAGTGAAGGACCTGGGGACCCATGGCCTGGAGAAGCTGTAGGATCCTTGGAGAGTCTCAGAACTGGACTGAATAAGGCTGGGGGGAACCTTATCAAACTTTGAAGTTGGTCCAGCTTTGAGTAGGATGCTGGATCTGCAGAGGCCCCTTCCAAATAAAAAATGTTATAGCTTTTGTATTACGTGATTGTCATTGTTTTTTATTTTGTTTATATTTTTCTTTAATGCTTTATGTATATATATAATTGTTCTGGGAATAGCCCTGTCAGTTTTCAACATGTTTTATGTCAAGTTTTTTCCTGTAGGGAGTTTTTTGTTTTCTTTTCTTTTCTTTTTAAATTAGTGATTAGCCAGCTTAACATCAAAAGTAGGTGTTTTCATTAGACTTTAAACCCGCATTCAGTGCTCATAGGATTCTTTCTCTCTCCAGAATACCCAGCTGCAGCTAATAATAAGAAAAACAATAAATATTAGTTATCTTTCTAGCAGCATTTTGGCATTTCTTGCAAGTACCTAAATCCAAAGCTCCACCTTGGCACACATAGGAGGTGGAGCACAGAGCTGAGGAGCCTCACACGGGCCCAGCCTGTGTGCTCTGCGGGCACATCACCGAGTCATCTCGGCCCACCTTACTGCGTCTAGAAGAAGAACCAGATTAGCAGTGCTAATGCCTGTCTATTGACCCCCACCATGTTTATGCTTAAAATCAGAGATGCCTGCTAATGCAGGTGTCTGGATACCTTTGTTAAGGCTTTTGGATAAAAACATTCAATAAGTGCCTCGATCCTTGTCATGTTCCGATTAAACAGCAGCACTGTGAATGAAAGAAAGGTCATCTAAATCCCAGTATCGCTGCTGTTTTATGTTAGCTTGCACTGGGTACTTATGTTAAATTTGAGCTGTTGGGATACAGCTGAAAGGCCCAGTTGTTGTTTTCTAGTTGGCCTTAACAGTTAGAAAAGTTTATGTTTACTGAGTGCACTGAATTAGTTGTGCTTATTTTAAGTAATTAATGTTGTGAATACCTTAATCGAAACACTGAATTAGAAAATGCAGTGCTGCTCTTTGGTACATGGAGCAAAGAGGTCTGAGGTGCTTTGGTGCCTTAAGAATTTACATGTTGTAACTGTGGAGTGAGAATGAAGATGGGAGACAGCATCTGTTGGTAAGGATGTGCCTCAGCCTTGCTCTCTTTGCCCCTCAGTGGGGCAGAGGACTAAAGAATAAAAGGATTAGGGATTATTCATCTTCCTACTAATATTATAAGGCTGTGCAGTCTGTGAATGTCAAAGTTTGTTCAAAAGCTTGCGAAGAATGGGAAAAGACTGATAACAATGAGAAGGGGAGGTAAATTTGAACAGTGAAGGCTGTGATTATAGGTTCAAGGAATCCTGTGATAAATGCATGAGTCTGAGTTGGGTGAGAGTCAGAAGAGGGTTGAAGGAAAGTTTACAACCGTGTTCATGTGTTATTAGCTGAAATTCATTAATACATAACAAATCCAGCCAGCTGGGGTTCAGGCTGGTTAACCAATTCTTTTTCTGCTATTAAAGAATAATATATTAGTATTTATTTTACTTCTTTTATTAAACAGTGGAATATTTCCAGAGTAATTGAAACCCAAGAAGAATAGTTTTGAAATGAAAATTCTACCAAGTTCTTCCTTGTCTCCTTTCCATTTAAGCTTCAGTGATAAATATGTATATATATGATTACAATATATTACAGTGATAATGAACATGAAATAGAACTCTTGGTTTTCCCTTCACAATCATATTTCTGGGAAAATGGCCATCCTAAACAATGATGTTGTGTTTTATTTTATCTGTCTTTAATAGGCCTGTACCTTGCTTTACTGTTCATGCAATAGGCACGTGGCCTTTCTCCCCCATTTTGGGTGCTTTTTCTCTAACTCAGAAGAGTACAATCCCAGAATATTCCCGTAAGTGCTTCCAGATAAGCTCAGTTCTTACTAGGGATGGATTCTGCGGAGCTCACAGGACCCAGAAATGCCTTCTAATGTTAATGTGTTACTTTTGTGCTACGTATGTATGAAATTACTCACCCTCTACTCAACAATCAGCACTCCAGTTGGTTTCATTATGAGTTGGATGAAACCTTTTCCCTCTGCCTGTCCATCCTTCCTCCTCTAGCATCTTGGGCTTAGGACTGGGGCTCCAGTCCAAGCTTCTGAGAGGAGAGCGCTGGATGTTCATGGCTGATACCTTCCTTCCTGCTTATGTTCCCAGTCAGGTTTTGTATTGAAGGAGTATAAGCACTCTAAAAGTATGATAGATCTAACCCCCTAAACATTTCTGTTCCCTATTACCTCTTCTGAGTTTTTCTTTTCAACAAACTCTTCAAATTGTTGCTTATCTAACTGCTGCTGGGAAGAAATCATTAAAATGGCTGGTTGTAGCAGTAGTAGTCAGTAGTTGTTTTGACTTTTTCCCCCATGTTTTCTCTAGACTTCCTGGTTTTATTTTAAATCTTCAGAAAAATACAAAGAAGTCATTTTCTTCAGTCTGGCCATGCGTTTCAAGGACTTGAAATAGTCAAAAAGATGGCATGAGGAGGCAAGCAGGGAGCATGCAGCTTATTTGCGCTTATCTTTATAGGCTTGCTTTTCTGGGCAGACTACAAAGGTTGTTGCTTAATGTAAAACAAACATACAGAAAAAAATTTCCATTCCAAAATGTAATGTGTATTTGTCAATGTGTTTCCAGTTACAGCAATACTTTCCAGCGTCTTCTCCAAGAGAATTTGTGAGTGCGATAATCATGACATTCATGATGGCAAAGTTATTAATATTTGCTATGGGAATTGCCTTTGAGAACAAAGTCAAATTTGTGGGATGTTAGCTTCATGGGCTTTTATACCTGATGATAGGCATATGTTAAATGGCATGTATTTTATTAGTTTTACATGTCCGATTGTTAGATACAGTTGGTAAATTTGGGAATAGAGACAGAATAAAGTATTTTGTTCCATTCTTACAAAAACACAATTTTTAGTTCCTTGTAAATGCAGCCTTGCCTTGGCCTTCCACAAATATTTTCTTGAATGCTGATAACAACAATGTAAGAGCTTAATTGAAGTCCTTGTTTGACTGACTTCTATGGTTTCATCGTAGTTTTTGCCCCCGGATTCTTAGCTGGCCAGTCCTGTGTTTATTTGGTCTTGTTGTATGAAAAGAGGCCCTGATTTCCTCCTACCTAGATTCACTTATCTGTCATAGGCTGATTTGATGAACCTCTAAGACTAAAAAGGAGACAAGTGATTGGGAGGCTTGCTGGATTCAGAGCACTTTGTTTTGTTTGTGTAGAGTGAGCCCATACTGCCATGGACCAGGTGCTTGCCATAGATTCAACCATACGTGGATGGTGGGGCAGGGAAGTTTACTGAATTTCATTTGATTTTTTTATTCCCATGTTTACTCCTTGAAAGATTTGGAACATGCTTTTATCATCAACTAATTGTCAAAAACGAATCTATGAAAGAATACTAATGTGAGTTTAATGAAAGCATTTGATCTGCCTGTTTTGAGGCATGCTTCCTTGTTGTTCATTTTATTTGAAGATTACTTTGTAGTCCTGTTCAAAGACCTCCTCCTTCTTGTCATCAGGTAGGTTGCAAAGTTTATCTCATTTTTTCACTGGCAGCAAAACAAAAATGTACGTGGTTGTAACGAACCACATACAGCAGTACTGAGATTTCTGATTAGCATTGAGTAAAAGCTCAGTTCAGGTGTCTTGATCATTTTTATTTCCTGGGTGGCCAAGCAGGTGGTGGGGAAGGAGCAGGGCAGGAATGGCTGTGAGAGTGGGTTGGATGGTGGTGCTTGTGCTCGGCAGAGCTGTGGGGGAGCAGGGAAAGCCCCAAGATGTCAGCACCATGGGTCTGGTGGGCTCCCATGGGAAGAGCTTGTCCCTGGGCAGGTAGGGATGGTGTCACAGTAGGTGTGCCTTCTCCACTGAGGTGTCCAGGAAGCCCACAACATCCACACAGCTTCTTCACTTCTAACCATGTTTAACGCTGCTCTCCTAGCATCAATCTCTTGCTCTTACTGGTTCCTGATAAGCTAAGTGCCATATAAGGCCGACTGTGTCAAGCCCTATAAATCTGTTCTGTCAATAATCTGCTTTAATTTGGTTAAATATTTAGTCTTTTTTGTGGATACTACGTGATCAGAATGGGCTGTTGTGTTCTGGGAAGGGAAAAGCTTGTAAATGAGACTCAGCACAGCAGATGCTGATATCCATGGAGTTCAAAATACTGTCTTAACTCTATGCTTGCTATATAAGAGTATTTGTCTTTTACTTAGTCTTTGACCATTCTTGGAAGCTGTAGGAAAATTGTAAATGAGGAATTTTAAAAGAAATGCCATATACTCTTTTATTGGTTTTTTTGTTTGTTTGTTTTGCTGCAAACATAGGCAGTGTGATATTCATAGAAGTATTACAGCATGTAAGAGATTTTCCCTTCAAAATGGTTTTAATTTACACAGAAATAAAATCTTTTTTTATCTCTTTAAGACATATATAGAAAGCAAAGGAATTCTGTTTAGTTTGGGTTGCTCCTAGATATGACTTGTCACAACAGCAATCTGAGCGTGCCTATGCCTTTTCCTTGGTTATTCATTAACTGTCAGGATACTTGCTGATACACTTGCCTACTACGTTTTTATCAGTGTATTTTATTTCACTCTTAAAAATCACAGTTATGAGGAATTCACAAACTGGAAAATAATGATATTTTTTTGTTTCTTCACTTAACATTTAACAAGGCCTTTGCAGTTTGTTAAAATTCAACGCCATGTTAAAATGTATTATTCTGCTGTGTTCCAAGGATCAGTGTCACAAAGATTTAGCGTTTTTCCTCTTCAGAGCTCCCCAGCATAATATCACTTTCTTATTAGAAACAAACCTGATTGGGTATTTTCTTTCCAGCAACTTTCTCTTTAAAGGCATGCAGCATGATTATTTATCCCCCTTTTTTTTCCCTTGTTGTACTGATCTTTTCCCTCCATCCAAGTTGGCTCCCTGTGTTAGCCCACGGTTCTTTTTGGCAGCATCAAGCGATCAAGTCCTTACACTTAGCAGTGGATTTTCAGGCAGCTCGCCAACAACATCCAAGCTAATGCTTCTCCAAGTCATGGGCCCCAGCACAGAGGAAATGCGGAACCACGGGGAGGGCATTTGGTAGCAAATCTGGAGCATGATTTTGTTGTCTTTTACATCTTTCTCAAATTCATTTTTATCTTTAAGGAACATTTCAGTCATTGTAATGGACGGCTTTGGTGTTCACGCAGGTAACTTGGATGGCCTGTAAGATATCTTGGGGTAAGCAGTCACCTGTTAAGAAGGCATCCGTATGCTATAGTACTGGCACAGAGGGAAAATGCCCTGCATATCTGTAACCCTGTCATGTAAGCAAAGGAAGTGAAACACTAAGTTGTGTTACGTGTGTCACACTGCACTTCAGCGGGAGGCAGGATGGTGACAGAGTCCATTTGTGTCTGTTATCGTCATCACAAACTTGAGGTGGTGAAGAGCTGTTATCGATGGATCTAGAGATACATCCATGCCCCAGAAAAATCTGGGATACTCCTGTTTATTTTCTTTTGGTAGATCGTGAGCTCTAACTAGAGCTCTTCAGATAAATTTATTTATGTTAATTATTCAAAACTGGACCTGGGTTATCATTAGGCCTGACACAGCTGCCAAGCTCTGACCAGTTGCAAAGATAAATCCAAGGACATCGTTCCTGGGTTAAGGATGCTACCTTTTGAATCCAGAGAAAATATCTTTTTGTTGTTGTTTGGTTTGTGTGTGTGTGCATTTGTGTTTCGTCTGTGCAGTCCCAGTTGCAAGTGCATGGAGGTTGCACCTATATGAAGTAAGCAAGTCCCAGATAAATCGACGCCAATAAAGGCACTTGCTAAAGTTGATAGCCTGGTCAGTCCTTGAGCAAAGGGGAGTGGGAAGCTGAGGTCTGCCTGGGACAGTCTGCCTCCCTTTTTACTGATGGCCCTTGTCAGGTTTCAAGGTATCAACAAATTGATTTGTACAAAAGTGTCAAAACAATATCTATCTTCACAAAATTAAACTAGTCGCTGTTGCTATGAGGCACCTGGAAATACAAGAAAAGAAATAATTCTTCCCAGTCGTCTGCCTGTTCCTGCTATACCTGAATTTGACAATGGGTTGTTGTGTAAATGGAGACTAATCTCTCTATGCAGTTTTTCTGATTGTAGCTTCCCTGCAATTTGTACTCCTTAACATATTTATCCACCAAATACTCTTATGACGTAGAGAAGGGCTGTTATCTCCGTCTCGCACACTGAAAAGTGATTTGCGCAAGATTGCTTGGCCAGCATGTGACGGAGCGGAGAGCTGAACTTGCTGCTTGAGCCTCAAGCTAGAGGGGTGCGTCCTGGATGGCTTTCCTTAAATGGCAAAATTCAGATGAAAGTGTATTTGCAGCTAAACTACGTAGGACTGCCTTCATTGCAGAAATAAAACATTACTTCTATGTACAGCTCAAACTACAGCTCAGATTGTTAAACAATGTGATATTTTGTACTGGTTTAAAATGCAAAAAAAGAAGTGGAAAGCAATACCAAAACTGTGTATTACTGCATACCACCCAAATTTGCTAATGAACTGCAATCATTCAAATTAAGGAGAATGTAAAATATCGACAGCTGTCTGCGTCTGCAGGTACAGAGTTAATGTTCTAACTAGAATATTGACTTTTTCTTATTTCTTTATAAAGCTTTTTGATCTCTGTTTGAGAATCATTAGTGCAACAGTAGCTGCACACTGCAGAACCTGCGCAATGGTTTATACTCTGTTTACTCATGTGAAGTTCATGAGATATTTGTTGTTCAGTGTAAATTGGAATATGCAGATATGGATTGGTTGGCAGAGGTTTTAATTCTCTTTATGCTTGCATTGTAGATTTCAAATGCCTTTCTGTTGGAATTATTTTGATTTAGGTCACAATATTTTAGTTATTGTGGATATTATGATTGTTGAATTTGCACAAAACTCTGGATGTTTTCATTCTTGAATTGCATAAAACATACAAGAAGTATGTTTATTGCTGAGGTTGTTACAACAGAACAATTGTATAGTGTGCTGAAAGTTATGGTAATGCAGTCACTTTTGCAAAATGACGGTAAATAAATTCACCTCTAATTCTAAATATCCATTCAATGTTACTGCAGTGCCATTTGTAACACCATTGTAGATGGCTTGATCCAGAAAACATCCTCATGGAGAAATAATTGTGGGCTGGCTCACTGTATCTGCTGGATTTAATCAGAAGTGTGAAAGAGCTTTAAAGACACATTTTTTGTCAACTGTGAGAGTTAGCTGAAACTGAAGCTCTTGAAGCACTGTCTAGATTGTCTTTTTAGAAACCCTTCCTGGCTTTAGCTGACAAATTATGATAGATGAAATATGATATGTCAACTGGCAACTTTCTTCCCTTCCCTAGGTAGCTAGTGGTTACCCTTACAAAAATCAGCATTTGGCATTGCCTGCCATCCAGTCGTGCTTGAAATTCTAGGAAATATATAACTGCCGTGGTGCAGCTGAATTACTCTGATGGCTTGTTTTGAATTTGCTGGAGAAAGAGATGAGTCAGAGATTGCTTTGAGGCTGCAGATTTCAAAAGTGCTAAACCAAACTTAAAGCAAAGATGACTTGAAAATACATGGGGTCTCTTTTCCCTGCATGGTACAGCTGGGGTTCTGTGCCCCAGGGAGGCTTTCAGAATCCATTTCAGGAGGCATCTGAGAAATGACAAGTGATTGCTTAAATACACAAAGGTATTTTTTGTTATGTCTAAACAAAACAGTCTGTATTAATGGTGAAAATTCTTGCTCTCTGGCTTGATGGTTAAAGTGACTGCAAGATACTAGATTAGAAAAGACTTTACCAAGGGCACATTGTTAAGAAGACTGATCATTATTTACCTGTTTCTAGAATTTGGCTCTAAGTCCATTGGTATACTGCACAAGCTGCAACAGAGAGCACTCTTCCTTCCAGATCTGTGTTTTTTATAATAAGCGCCAGGTGAGCGTAGTTTCCAATCTAACTTGGAAAAAAATTCAAATGCCTGCCACAAGGAGTCCCCCTAGGGTATTAGAGAGCCCTGGTTACTCTGGGGTGAGCAAACTGTCCCATCTCTACTAAAGGGATGAGATTTATCAGTGTCAAAGCATTACAGACCTGGGAACAGATTTCTTGCTCTCTTTTGCTCTTCTCAGAATTGTGTATTTATGAATACTTGCATTATTTTTACTTCACAGTTTACTCATTTTTCCATCCTCTTTTATTTGATCAAGCTGAAGATCAAGTTTCAAACGTATTCTTCTAATAATTTTTGTAATAGCTTTGTGAGGCATAGAATATTAGTACTATGACATATAAGTCATATTTTAAACTATTGATTTTTTAGGAAAATAATTCTGGATTAAGGTCTTTAAACAGTAATACATTGTTTACTATGTACAATACAACAGTACATTGATACGACTTATTTTTAAATGCTTGCTGTGGGTTTCAAATAAAGGACATGAGAAACTTAGTCCTAGCATTTAGCTGATACTAAGTAAAAATAATGGGTAGTAACTTTGGGTATGATTTGCAAATATAAACCTATTTTCCTTCTGCGTCTTGAATTTTAGCATAGCTATAGGCTATGCAGTCATTGTAAATACCCCATGATTTCCAAGTTTTTGAATATTTTGTTAGTATATCAGGGCATGTAAACCTTATTTGGGCTATTTACTTGCACTAGTTAGGCTTTCCTTTGCTGCTAAGCATATGAAAACTTAGCAGGCATTGTCCTTTTAGTACTTTCATAGTTTTAGGCTAAAATCAACATTTGTATCCTTCCTTAAAGAAAAAAAATAATGTATGAAGTACTTCCTGGTCTGTTATAAGCTGATACTTCTGTGCCTGGAAAAATGCACACGATGTGGAAGCATTTAGATAATATAATGCTATTTTCTTACTGGCTCAGACTTTATTATTGTAATTAGGGTATCATATTTAGCACAGCAGCTAAGAACGAGCTGTTATAGTTGAATTGCATTACATCAGGTCAGTGTGTGTATTTATGTAAAATTTAGTTTCATAGCACTTGAAATGACCCTTTATATATATGTTTACATGCACACACAACCCGTCATTAACTCCGTGAGTGATGTTTTCCATACAGGAATGCTCTACGTGGACATAGCCCATACAGAAGTTCAGTTAAAAGTGAAACAGGGTGGCTGTGCCAGTCTGACAGCTGTCAAATGACACAGTTGAAAACTATTGTGTTAAGATTGTTTCAGACCTATTTAAATTTAATACCAGACTTTAGACAAATGCTTTCATAACAGGAAAAAAATGGATACATGATGGCTTAAATCTTCTTTCTATAAAATTATATGTTTCTCAGAGGATAGTTGTAATTGAATTATAGAATGCCTTGTGAGTATCCCTGTCGGTGGTTACAAAAATATAAAGGGAAGTGCAGAGACTTTCACAAACCTTCATGTGGAAGAGACACCCTATAATTCAGTTATATGAAGCCCCCAGCAATCATCTAATTATATTATAAATGCAATTTGGGAGGAATGAAAAGCAGCATTTATTTAAAACATTAAGAAAAATTACTTCATTGTATGAGAGGTGCTTTTTATCTATGTTATTGAATGAAGTCTTTCTTTTCTGCCCCATCTAACACGCTTCCCTCCACTGTTGTCACACTGTGGTTGTCTGTTATTATAAGCCTCTAATGTGCAGGGAGGAGATCAGCTTTTGGGAGCCGTGTTAGAATCCAGGCACCAAAGGGATAATGGTGCTAGGAGAGCTGAGGCATTATTTCTGCCGGAGGCAATGGAGTTGGAGTTTTGTTTGTCTGTGTAAGGTTTAGTACAGCTGGCTAAAAAGAAAATTGAGAAATTCTCTCCTCTTGTGCACACGTGAATTACCAGAGAATTGCTTGTGATGCTTGGTATTGGAAATTCTCTCAAAGAATTACTCTCTTTTTCTAGAGCTTTATCTCAAATCTTTTTTTTTTCTTTTTTTTTTTTTTCTTTTTTTAAATCTTTTTCAGACAGGAGTTGGAAAAATATTAATTAGATAAATGTTTTCAGAACAACAAATGCATTTAGCAACTGGATATCAAGGTGATTCTTAAATTAAAATCAAGATGTTCTAAGTAAATCAATAGACAATATTTACTGTTTATATGGGGGTAGTATTTACTCCGTAGGTTTGCAGATAGCTCAGGATACTTGCCGAGTTCTTGGTGCAGTTTGAACACCCTGAAACACCATATATGTGAACTTTCCCAAGAGCAACTGATTTGATGAACTTTGTGTTGCATCGCACCTGTCTTTTCCAGAACCTGCATTTGGGATTTCTTTAATAGGCACCTGTATGAAGCTTACAACTGCAGCATCCAGGAGCTGTAAGTAGTGGTTGAAGGGATGGAGCCACTCTGGAGGACCAGGAAAATTATTTTCCTGTTTTATTGGTAGAAATATAAAAGATCTTTTCAAGGCTTATATAGGAGGATTATCCTGGTACAAAGAGCAGAATCCCCTGTCCTTTGTCAGATCATGAAAAACTTCTGTAGTCATGCCCAATGACAGAATTCTGATGTTATTCTGGAAGAGATCAAGCTATGGGTTTTGGGTGAAGGGGTTCCTGTTTGGTTTTTAGTTTAGCACAACACTAATGGGGTTGTAACTGTGAAAGAGAATCTTGTAATGCATACAATATTACAGCATTATTGCAAAGATAAAAATATGAACCTAATTTCCAGTCTCATAGCCTTGCAAGCAATACTAAAGCTGTTAAGTAAAGCTGTTAAGTAAGTAGTTGCTCAGCTGTCAGTAAGTAGCTGAGCAACTGTGATCCGATTTATCAGCCCTAACCTATCAGCTAACCTGGGCAGAAGGGAAATCATCAGAAAAAGCAGGCAGAAATCTGGTGAGCACTCAGCAGGAAATGATGCCATGACAGCTGCAGGAGCTCTTACACCTCTGTGGTTCTCCTAATGGGAAGCTTTTGAGTTTTCTGCAACAGATTTGAATGCATGTTATTCTGAATGCATTATTGTCTTTGTGAAACACAGGCTTCAGTATTAGATACTATGTATAACAAAGGGGCTGCAATCTTTTAAAAATGTGTTACTTTTTAAGAAATAAAGGAAGAAGGAAAGATTTTACCAAGAGAGACAAATAACGTGACTTTCAGTAACATTATGACTTCAATGATCTGCCTCTGATTTCTCTGAAAAATTAAGGTTAAAGACTTAGTAGCTTAATCCGCTATTGATTTTGAGATCAGTTTTCTGATTAGGTTTATTTTTTGGACGGTGATTGGTGACATTACAAGGAGAAAACTGAAGTGCATACTAGTTATATACCATCATTTTGATTTTCAAGGTATGGAGCAAAAGCAAGATAATATTGCAACTAAAGAAACATGGAAGTCCATGATGTCTTTCAGACCATCATTTTCTTGTTTGGATAGAAATCTGTGTGGAGTAGAGCTGGAAGATTATGGAGTAGATAAAAGGAGTACTTCACGCTGATGCATGCATAGACATTGCTACTATATAAATACCTATATATATATGTGTGTTATGTACAGTGAGAAGGCAAAGTATATCAGTATTTTCAGGATATGCATCTCCCAGCTTCGCTTTACTCTCAAATGTATCTAATGCCACACATAGAGAATGAAAGAGAAGCATAACTGAAGGGCTAGAGCCATCATGGCTAATCTGTACTCCATGGTTAAGAAATTGGAGGCTGTTGGATTGCAGAGGTCTGAGTTGATGCCTGTAAGGGTGCAGTGAGCAATATGGAAAGATTGGGGTGAAACTGGAGCAAAGGGCTGGGCAGAGGCCCTGCCTCCGAAAGAGAGCAAAACAGAAACTATTCCACACGAATTATCATTAGCTCAGTCAAGATTTGAGTTCTGGCAGTGAAGATAAACAGAAAGAACTCAAAATCCCAGAGCAAAATGCACTCCTGGATGAAGCAACATGAAATACATCATATTTTAAAGTATTCTCTTTTGGTGAATAAAGGTTTTGTTTTGCTTGTTTATGATACCATCTCTAAAGTTTCTGTTTGTTGATCTTTCAGATCAAAAAAAGTGAATTTTTTTTTTGTTTTGTTCAATTTTTGCCACCTGAATCCTCTATAGGACACACACAGAATGATGTATGACTGAGGAGTTTTAGAGAACTTCTTGACATTATTTTGAAATAATGATAAATGCTTTTAGACTGAAACCATTTTTTTTCCTGCAAATTTGACAGGGACTGCAGAATACACTAAAATTGTTCAGGTTGTGCACTTGTATGTTTCCCTGTTCTAAAATACCAGGTTTTCTGTCATCTGTCCATAAAATGTTGAGATATAGACCTAGATGCCACCTCACAGACAGTCTACTCAGACTCCCTATACTTCTTACAAAGTAGAATTTTCCTTGGCATTTTAGCAAGGTTTCAAAGCCCATAGCATTAGGATATTACGTTTTGCCAATGTTTTACACAACACCCCCTCTGTTAGTCAAGTATGAAGCAAGCATTCTACTCCCAGAATTGCATCTAGCCCATTGATTTCAGTCTGTCTTGCCTCTTGAATACATTATTTATGTGTACTTTAATCTTATACATCTCTAAATGCTGCAGATGCATGCATGGTGCACCTATACCTGGCAGATGTCTTTGCTTACTGGTGTAGTATAAGAGGGGAAGATTTCAATTTCTTGTTACTCTTCTTTGCAAAAGAGTTCTTGGTTGAGAGACTAAGCAAGGTTTGATGTGGAGCTAAATATAGCTCCTGAAGTTGGCCATTGATCTTTTTTCTGCACTGTTGATAGTTGGGTATTGTCATTTCTCATCTTCAGGTTTTAACTTTAGAAAATTCTTTTTGCTGATTTTTCAAATTCATAGCTTTTGTTGCTCAAAGTTTCTAACTGTGCAGCTTTAGAAGAGGAGCTGTTTTTTGTCTACATGATATCGTAGAGTCTTTAGTCTATAATATATCTCATGAATTAAAGGAAATGCATAATAAATATAAAACAGTGTAATACAGTATTTACTGCTGGAGGCTATTATGTTTGGGAAGGCTCCTTGACAGTTCAGTCTCAGTCAGGCTCTACAACAAGCACCAAAATGTATTCTTATTTGAACCCTAGAGCTGAGCTTTTCCTACTTGCCCAAGTGTATGGTAAATTCATGTTTCACAGAAGTTGCAAGTTGTGGCATATTAAAATACGTTCTAAATAAAAACAAATAAATAAATAAAGCAAAACATTAACTTTTTTGTTAGCATTAAGTTATTTAAGGATTTATTTTTAATCATTTTTGATCTGTAAATAATTTCTTTTAGTAATTCCTATAAAAATTAAAGTTGCATTACTGTTTTAGAGATATTTGTCACAGAATCACAGAATTTCTAGGTTGGAAGAGACCTCAAGATCATCGAGTCCAACCTCTGATCTAACACTAACAAGTCCTCCACTAAACCATATCACTAAATCAGTTTATCAGTGTTTGAAGTCAAATAACTCCTGTGCTCGT
This sequence comes from Anas platyrhynchos, assembly GCF_047663525.1. Classification (NCBI taxonomy): domain Eukaryota; kingdom Metazoa; phylum Chordata; class Aves; order Anseriformes; family Anatidae; genus Anas; species Anas platyrhynchos. Next base: position 1,854,466 of record NC_092596.1, read on the forward strand.
GGTAGTCCGTTTTCTTTAGTCAACGTAGACACTATAATCTCTTGGAGCTGAAATGGGATCAGCATTTTACCAGAATCTGTAAAAATATCTTCAGGTTTTTAGGTGAATGTTTCTGTGAGCCCTTATTGGTCACCTGAGTTAATTTTGTTTGTGCATCTGTTTAATTTTTTTGCAATCTTCTTTCTTCCCTCCAAATGACTGGAACTATTTGGCCAGATATCTCCACGGTTTCTATATCTTTACCTATATATAATATATTGCTCTTCCTCATTTCTTGGCACTTGTTGGTAGGGAAGCAATGGTTCCTCTCACCGGAAACGCCAGCAACTATGGAAGCCAGTCTTTCATATTTGTACATACACTATCTTAGGTTACTGTTCACACAGGTTTATTTGTGTGTGAGGACTTGTTGGTGCTCCTGAGCTAATAAAGGAAAGAAGACACCACCGCTAGATTTTATGCAGTGAGTCTTTGACATAGCAATTTTAAGGCAAACTCCTTTTTTCTAATTTTGTCAGTTAAAGTTCATATACTGCAATGCTCTTAGGTGAATATTTCAGGTTTATCTGATCTAGGAGGAAAACTTTGTATACTTTTTCCATGTATATGTGCAGACAGAGAGAAAGAAATTCTGAATGTTTTTGTTCGGTTTGGTTTTCCTGTTTCTGTGCATGCATTTACTTTCTGCATATTGAATATTTATGGCTGAATAGAAAAGTGAACTAGCTTGTGATCAATACCGCACAGTCCCACAAAACCAGAATCCTTACTTGATAGCCACAGTTAAGACACCCACACAAGTTCAAAACCTGAAGGATATTTATTGTAATCATAATTTTCATTACCTGTTTCTGAATCCATCTCCCTTTTGCTATAGAAGAAGGAAGATTGTATTGCAGGAAAAGGCATAGCATGGGCTGAATGCTTCATGTCACTCAGAGTATTTAGTCATTTACGTTGTGCTTTCACTTTTAATGCACCCTAGTATTTTTGTGTTATTTTTCATTGTCAGGATATGAAAGCGGCAACGTCCATTAAGTTGTCTGTGGTAATAGTAAGGTCTTTCTCCTGAGTAAATGCATTTTATTTAGAGCCCAGTTTTATAAATGCATTGCCTGGCATTTGTCAACAATAAAATTAATCTGAATTTACTAATAGCTTCCCTCTCCTCCAAATTTAATATCCAGCTTGTCCATAAAAGTATTTTTGTTGCCAGAAACATGCTCTTGTAAGCATAAATGAGAAAATATATCCATATGTTGCTTTTATCTGAATAACAAAGTTTTTGTGTATTTTTTTCTTCTTTTATTTTTTTCCCCATGACATACATGGTGGTAACAAATAAATAGAAAAATATCAAAACAGAAAATAGAAAATGAAGATGTGTTCTGAGTGAAGATGTGTGCTGAGATCACTGGGCAACAAAGATGTAAATTTGAATGGTTGTTTGTCTCCATTGAAAACAGAGTGGATCCGAGTGGATCCATTCTGGGGCTCGTGTTTAGCATCCACAGTAAATCAGTTGAAATAGACTGTATCAATGTAGAAAGTGAAGATGAGAGCACTAGCATGTCTGCTAAGTGTTGGTACAGGTGGAAACTAATTTTGTGAATGAAATGGATGCAGTGGATCCAATTATCCAATTTGGATATTAATAAATAAATAAATAAATGTCTGCTGTAGCCTTCATACATTAAACCCTACCAAAAAAAAAAAAAAAAGAGGAACAAGTTCATTCCTTTGAAACACACAATTTGATCTTTTAAATGCAAATAAAAAAATATTTTTTTCTTTTTTCTTTCATTTGGCAAAACAAGCTGACTTGACAGAGATCCGAGAGAAATTCAGTCATGGTCGCTTAATTAAAAATTTCTTAAACTACAAAAATATTCTGAAGTGTTCTGTAATGCTTTGCTCCAAAGTGGCAAGAAATACGGTGTCTGCCTTTTGCTCTCCTTGTAATCCATAGAACAATTTATGTATGCATACGTGTGTAGACCAAGGTCATGAGCTTAGAAAAGTATCTTCATCATACTTAGGAAGTTGAGAGGTAAAATTAAATTATTTGATGCCTGATTCAGTAGATGCTGACTTTTCAGGTACTTGTGCTCTTCCTGGAAGGTTTCCCACCCTGTCTGAAATCAGACTGGATTTAGGTTATACCAAATACTTTATTGCTAAGTGGTGAGAGTAACTGAACTACAAGCATCACTTCTCAGTAGCTCACTCTGGGAACAAGACGATTGTGAGGAATGCAGAATCTGTGAACTGTACTGGCCAAGCAACGATGCCTGTGGCTGACATTTGCTATCAGTTGTAGGACGCAGGTTTGCATATTGTTTGATGTTTCATCTTGGAAAGAATCTGGGTTCAGATTCAATCTCTAGTTCTGACTGCAGCTGAACGTTACAGAATTCTGGTTTGGGGGAAGTCTGTGTGCTTACATGAGATAAATACAACCCGGGCTTCGGTGCCTGTTGCTGCTGCATGAGTTTGTATTGTCCTGAGACAAATGGAGAGACTGTATCTGTCATTCCTCTGCGGAGAGGTTTGCATTGCTGAGATTGCTTTCTTGCGTCCTTACTTTCTGTATGTGCCTCCAGAAAGGACTTAAATGACTTCAGTGCAGTTCTTTGGATCCTTACCATCTCTCAGATCCACAATGCTAAATGCTGTAAGGAGGTCTAGGCGCATGAGAACAGATGCCTGTTTACCATTCATCGCTGGAGAGAGATTTGTGCATCAGTGTTGCTGAGGCTCATTTCTTCCTTCATGACTTTAACAGAATCTTGACTTTGTTTCTATCTGGGAGAGCAGCTGGTCATCAGGCTTTAGCTGGTGCTTCTGCTTTCTGAATAGCAGGCTGCTGTCCAATAGTAGTTAGAAACCTCCAGGAGACATTGATAGCTTTCAGTATTAGTGAACTAAGGTGTGCTCGAAGAACACGGGAAAAGGGCTGCTTGTTCTCCCACCCTGTTTGAGGCACCGAGTGTTTCAGCCAAAAGGGACAAGATGAGTGTGATTCTTCGATCAACTAGAAAACACATTGAACAGGTTCAGAAGATTTCGTGTTTTTCTTTGAACATGGAGAGGATCCCTGCACAGCTCAGCTGCGTTTCTCCCCTGCACATGGACAGGGTTGAGCTGGGAAGGAACTGAGAGGCTCTGGTCCTGTCACCACCTCCAAAAGCTGTAATGGTGAAGACTCAGGTGCAGCCTTTCACCCAGGCCCTGAAAATTTCCTCATCTTGGTATTTTGTGCTTTGGAAGATCTTTGTCCTCAAATTAGTGTGAAGAAAAAGTCAAGTATCTTTCACTTTTGCACTTTTATTTTCCAGCTCTCAATCAAAATAACTTGACAGAAAAAAAGGATGAATGCTAAATTTTATTTTTGCTTGTCTAATGCCAGTTATGGATTCATTTTGTGTTCCATCTTGTAGCACATTTGCTGCATGGCAGAAAACAGCAATCACATTTCCACTCTGGTGGTACCTGTAAGTCAACTGTGCCTCGGGGATCTTTCACCATGAAAGGTACTATATAAATGCAAGGCAATGATATTATCTTTATTATCAATTAAAGTTTTAGTGCTCTGACAATCTGGCATGCAAGGTGCATCAATTGAAATCTAGCTGTGATTATTTCTAAACAAGCAGATCTTGCTAGATTAATCAAATTGAAAAGGAACAAGAGGGCAGCTCAGTTATGCCAGGATAAAATCAAATCAGTATATTAGAATCTGCATAGAAATGTTGTCATGTTTCATATCTGTTTGTTTTTTGTTTGTTTGTTTGTTTTTTCCAAGAGACTTCTCTTCATTTGCAAAATCTGCGTTTATATAGCAGGATCGTTGATGGCATTTATGTAAGAAATTTTACTGGAGTTAGGACTGTGAATATTGTCTTCCGTTCCAAGAGCTTGAGACTTCATTTTGTAAGAGTAAATATGAGCATGCAGTATTTTAAGGCGATTATTCTTTACGCTTCTGTTTATGTCAAGATATTCTAATCACTGTTTTATTTCTAGAGCTGTTCTCTATGCCTGTCTTCAGTTGTATGTATGTGAGTGTTTCACCTGTATTTTTAGTGCTTCTATATATTTTACACAATCCTGGTCTTAATAGCAGATTTTCTGTGGAATTGTTTTGCCCATCTTTATCCCATCCTGAAATACGTGTTAGCAGACCTGCAGAAATGGAGACGTAGTCTCCATTAGTTCTGATTAGTTCCTGGATCACTCTGAAAAAAGAGGATCAATATATTGAGTCTTTATTGACTGTATGTTACTGCTATCTTTTTGCTAATCTAACTCTCCTGAGCACCTTCAAGTGGATAGCAAATAAAGAGCTGTCTAGTGATACGTTTTTTTATGCATTTTCAGGTAAATCAAAGATAAAAAGGAAAGTCTAGCAGTTAAGACATTATGTAGACTTATGGCATGCTTAGAGAACTTTGGATTCTTTTGTAAAATAGTGACTAGTTTGCGGTCACCTTGTGGATGTGGTTCACCTCTGAGAATGCTTTGTATAGAGGAATGTTTTTATTTTTACCATGACACCTCTGAATTATGTGTAGTTCTTTGAGAGTTGCTGAGTGGGTACTAATGATGTTTTTCATAACTGGATAATCCATAATTCTCACTCTGCAGTCAAGAAATAAGATGGGGAAAATATTTGTAAGTGTATGGTGAATTTACTAGCCGTTTGTGAATGGTAATCTGATAGGGTCACTTCAATAGGTTGTTACTAGGTGTTGTTGGTAAGTTACCACTGATAGCTTTCTGGTCAGGAGTACCTAGATAGGTACTATCTGCCTATGCTGGAAGGTGGGCTGCATGAGAACACAAATGTATCCCGTGGGGAAGATGTAGATGTGGTTTTTATTCTACAGGCTGATTTTTGGCTGGCTGTTTTGCCTAGGAGGCAAAAAATAAACAAATGGCCATACTAAAACTGAATAAATCTGAATAGATTCTGCAAGGAATACAAGAACTTTGCAGACTGACTGCAAAAAAACCCCTATGGCTTCCCTCTGACAGATGTGTTTTACCAAAGCTTTGTTTTCACAAAATATCATGATTGCTGTCCTAAAGCCATCATTTTTCATTATTTGCAAACATGGAAATAACTTCAATAAAGACAGCGGCCCGATGGCCAGCTAATGCTGCCATCTCAGCATGTGTATCATCTGTATCCATGTTTACAAAACAAGTGAAAAAGAAGAAAAGACAGAGGAAAGACTTAAATTTGGTGGCATTTTTTAAATGAACAAAGAAAATATTTCTCACCAGATGGAAGTGGAGTTGAGCAGATCACTGACAGTTAGAAATAACACCCTCCTTCACCCCCATTTTAAAGCTGACCAGCAATATTGCTGCTGTATGCACATATGTGTGTTTTGAGGTTTAGTGATTTAGTCTGGAGATGTTTGCATTATGCTGTCAATTAAAACATTTATTCAGTCTTTTTGCATTGTCCTAGAACAAAAGCATTTCTCCCATATGAGAGTTTTGCAGCACTGCAGAAACAGCACTTGAGACAAAAACTGGGATGTGGGTGAAGACACAGAAACACAGAAATTCCAACACAGAAATTTTGTGTTTTTTTGACCATGGGGCACTTTACTCAGTACCTGGCCCACTAACTGCAGGTGGGTCCCACCTGTCTCAAAGGGGAAAACAGACACTAGCACAGGAGCTGGCAGGGCTCACTGAGAGGGCTTTAAACTAGGTAGGAAGGGGGACCAGGAGGGAATAAAGCTCGTTAGAGGTGTGCCAGTGAGAGAAATGTCAGGGCAGGGGTAGTAGGCACTGGCCCAGCTGAGTGCATCTACAGTTATGCATGCAGCATGGGCAACAAACAGGAGGAACTGGAAGCCATCGTGCAGCAGGCAGGCTATGACTTGGTTGCTATCACTGAAATGCGGTGGGACCACTCCCATAACTGGAATGCTGCAATGACTGGCTATAGGCTCTTCAGAAGGGACAGGCAGCACAGAAGGGGTGGTGGTGTGGCTTTCTATATGAGAGTGTTTTGATGTTGTGGAACTCGAGGCTGAGTCTGGGAATGATAAGGTTGAATCCCTGTGGGCTAGGATCGTCGGGAAGTCCAACAAGGCAGACATCCTAGTGGGGGTCTGTTACAGACCGCCAAACCAGGATGAGGAGACGGATGAGGAATTCTATAGGCAGCTGGCAAAAGTTGCAAAATCGTCAGCTCTTGTCCTCGTGGGGGACTTCAGCTTCCCAGACATATCCTGGACATGCAATGCAGCTCAGAGGAAGCAGTCTAGGAGGTTTCTGGAGAGTGTGGAAGATAGTTTCCTGACGCAACTGGTTAGTGAGCCTACCGGGGGAGGTGCCCCGCTGGACCTTCTGTTCACAAACAGAGAAGGAGTGGTGGGAGATGTGGTGGTCGGGAGCTGTCTTGGGCAGAGTGACCATGAAATGGAAGAGTTCTCTATTCTTGGCGAAGTCAGGAGGGGGACCAGTAAAACTGCTGTCTTGGGCAGAGTTTGTGCTGTCCAGGACACTGGTTGGCAGAGTCCCTTGGGAGGCAGTTCTGAAGGGCAGAGGAGTCCAGGAAGTCTGGGTGCCCCTCAAGAGGGAAATCTTAAAAGCTCAGGAGCAGTCTGTCGCCATGTGCCCAAAGACCAGCTGGCATGGAAGACCAGGCTGGCTGAACAGAGACCTCTGGCTAGAGCTTAAGGAAAAAAAAAATAAAAAAAAAATAGGGCTTATGATCTTTGGAAAAGAGGGCAGGCCACTCAGAAGGATTATAAGGATGTTGTAAGGATGTGTAGGGACAAAATTAGAAAGGCCAAAGTTCATCTGGATCTCAGTCTGGCTACTGCTGTTAAAGACAACAGAAAATGTTTTTATAAATACATTAACAGGAAAAGGAGGACTAAGGACACAGTGACGAGAGATGAGGAGAAGGCTGAGGAGCTTAATGCCTTCTTTGCCTCAGTCTTTAGCGGCAAGAGCAGTTGTTCTCTGGATACCCAGTACCCTGAGCTGGTGGAAGGGGATGGGGAGCATCATGTGGCCCTCACAATCCATGAGGAAATGGTTGGCGACCTGCTACAGCACTTGGATGTACGCAAGTTGATGAGGCCGGACGGAATCCACCTGAGGGTACTGCGAGACCTGGTGGAGGAGCTGGCCAAGCTGCTTTCCATCATTGATCAGCAGTCCTGGCTATCGGGGGAGGTCCCAGTTGACTGGCGGCTAGCAAACATGATGCACATCTACAAGAAGGGCCAGAAGGCAGACCCCTGGGGAACTACAGGCCTGACAGTTTGACCTCAGTGCCAGGGAAGCTCATGGAGCAGATTATCTTGAGTGTCATCACGCGGCACTTGCAGGGCCACCAGGTGATCAGGCCCAGTCAGCATGGGTTTATGAAAGGCAGGTCCTGCTTGACGAACCTGATCTCCTTCTGTGACAAAGTGACGCGCTGGGTGGACGAGGGAAAGGCTGTGGATGTGGTCTCCCTTGACTTCAGCAAGGCTTTTGACACCGTTTCCCACAGCATTCGCCTCGAGAAACTGGCTGCTCGTGGCTTGGACTGGCGTATGCTTCATTGGGTTAGAAACTGGCTGGGTAGCTGGGCCCAAAGAGTTGCGGTGCATGGAGTCAAATCCAGTTGGAGGCCAGTCACTAGTGGCATCCCCTAGGGCTCAGTACTGGGGCCAGTCCTCTTTAATATCTTCATCGATGATCTGGATGAGGGCATTGAGTGCACCCTGAGAAAGTTTTCAGACAACACCAAGTTAGGTGTGTGTGTTGATCTGCTCGAGGGTAGGAAGGCTCTGCAGGAGGATCTGGATAGGCTGCACCGATGGGCTGAGGTCAACTGTATGAAGTTCAACAAGGCCAAGTGCCGGGTCCTGCACCTGGGGCACAACAACCCCAAGCAGCGCTACAGGCAGTCTTATGAGGAGCGGCTGAGGGAGCTGGGGTTGTTCAGCCTGGAGAAGAGGAGGCTCAGGGACGACCTTATCACTCTCTACAGGGACCTTAAAGGAGGCTGTAGCGAGGTGGGGGTTGGTCTATTCTCCCACATGCCTAGTGACGGGACAAGGGGGAATGGGCTAAAGTTGCATCAGGGGAGTTTTAGGTTGGATGTTAGGAAGAACTTCTTTACTGAAAGGGTTGTTAGGCATTGGAATGGGCTGCCTAGGGAAGTGGTGGAGTCACCATCCCTGGAGGTCTTTAAAAGACGATTAGATGTAGAGCTCAGTGATATGGTTTAGTGGAGGACTTGTTAGTGTTAGGTCAGAGGTTGGACTCGGTGATGTTGAAGGTCTCTTCCAGTGTAGATAATTCTGTGTGATTCTGTGTATGTGTGTATTGAGATATATCTGTATTTATGGGCGTGAATGCATGATTTTGTATAATATTCAGATGTTAGTCCTGATAGATTTTAACTGTCCTCATACTGTTAGAAGTAGTTTAAATTATGATACCTCTTTTAATGTTATCTAAGTAATCTGTACCTCTCTTCCATTTATATGACTCTTTTATCATATTTGAATCTTAGCCAGCATGTGACATTGCTGTTAAACTGAAAATTTATGGAGTATCCAAAGATAAGTAGTACAGAAAGCCTCCTTCTCTGGTCAGCTGTAACCATGGTATCTGAAACACTGTCCAACATAACCTCTTTGATGCTTTTTTTTTTTTTTTTTTTTTTTTTTTTTCAGGAAGAGCTTTTATCAAAATTTCTACAGCTTTCCTGTTGCACTGACACCCAAATTCACTTCTTATCTGTAGGGAATACCCTGTTGGATTTTTCTTTAGTTAAAAAAAAAAAAAAAAGTTCCTGCTGAAAAAGAAGATGAATGTAGTTCAGAAAATAACAAAAGAATATGTATGTGTTGAGCTGCTGTCTCATTGTATAATCCTGTCTCTTTGAAGCTTTAGCTTTTCTCTGTAGACCAACAGCATATACAGAAATGTAGGTTTAGCAGCACTAGGCTTTAAAGTGCTATTCATGTTTGGTCTGATAAAATCAAAAAAATATATATATCATTTGAAAAGAAAATTAATTAATGCGTTGTGCTGCGGGATGGTGAGCTGCTGTGAAGGTGTCAGGGCACAAACAGAGGGTGCAGTTTTCTGTCTGGAGAGCACAGTGTGAGAGGCAAGGTGGCCCCTTTGTGTTCCTGGGAGCTCTAGCAGGGCAGGAGCAGGGTCAGGGGACAGGTTCCCTTTCTGGTTTCCCACAGCTGGTCTCTGATCTCCAGCAAATCCCATGTCCTGATGCTACCTTAGGGGCTTTAACCATAAAGCAGCAATTTTACACCCCCAACTGGCACAGTGCCCCTCCACTGCACTTTTGTATTTGAGACTCAACCTAAAACGCACCAAAAGAAGAGCCGTGTTTAAAGTTTTCTGTTCAGAAATTGGACTTTTTCTGCATCCCACTGCAATCTTAGATATATTTGGACTCCTGAAATCCTACCCGTGCCCCCGCAGCCGGGTTGGCTCCACCAGGGCCAGGAACAACTCTTCAGTCTGCCTGAAAAATCTTCAGATTCCCATGGAGCAGTCGTGTTATACATTACCCAGCTGACCATATAAGAATTCACATGTTGCCTCCTAGCCCAACTGGTGTGGTTTGCAGTTTGTCAGGGAGAATTACTAAAATTAAGCATCACGATAATCCATGTGTTCTATAAAAACAAACCAGACAGTTTATACTTGTATGGTGTTGAAAAATGGCATTGGGTTACATTTGAAAGAAAAAAAAATGAAGCACAGTATCAAAAAAATGGCATAGTGAGGTAGAAAATATCTGGACATGTGCATGCATGTAAACATGTATGCTTCATATGTCACACAACAGTATTGCCACCTATTGCTGGAAATTCAGACTTCACACATGTTCAGGTTATGTGTTTTTTTTTTTTCCAGTATAACTCAGGTCTTCTCCTGCTGGTGAGACTGACAAAGGAACGGAGAGTACTATTAAGAGGAAGAGTAGCTCTTAGAGGCTCTGGTAATGGCACAGGGCTATAAAGTGATGGGCACTCTTCAGAAATCAAGAGAGGATAAACATTATCAAAGAAATCTAAAGCTGCTGATGCTTTTACATAACTTAGATGTATGAGCCCATTGTCAGTGGCATCTCTTTGATGAACGAAGGAGTGAATGTGTCTGGTGTGCACATCTCAAGCTTATCTCTGTAATTTTCATAGGGATGATTTGAACAGTGAAATAACCAGTTAAATAAATTGAGACAATATTTATAAATGTATGGCTGCTTGAGCTGTACTTCAAAAATGTATGCAGAGTCAAGTTGTTGTCCATTAATTGTACTGAGGAGTGATACAGTTTTATTTGGATAATAAATACCCATTGGCATAAAATCTGATACTTGCATTGTTCTATGGAGTAGTGTTGGAGAATAAGAAGTTGGTTAATTTACATTCATGTTTGAGAGGATTGTTTTGTTCAAAAGAAAAGGTGTTTTTTTTTTTTTTGGTTTTGTTTTGTTTTGTTTGGAAAACAAAGGAAAATGAATCAGAAGTTGTCCAATACTCAGAGCATTTCTGTGAAAAATGAATGGGAGAATGTGAGTACTGTCTTACAGTCAGAAAAAAAAATGACCAATGGAGTATCGTTTGCATAGCCCTTCACTCCAAATACATACGGGCAATTATGTGTCATTCTTTTAAGCAATCTGCTATCCACATTTATTCTTTATTAGGGCTTTTTTTCATTATTTATCATTCACCTCTTGGATATGCCCTCAGATTTTGGAGGTGTGCAGTGAAATGTAGGACTAATCCAGCCTGTGAGATCTCAGATATGAGCGAGCATCTTCCCCTGCAGGGGTCAGTCTGAAAAACCTGGAGCAGATCTGGCCACTTCAGGAGACACACTGCAGCTGGGGCTATGTCCCTGCCACGTTCCTGTTTCTTTGCAGAAATTTTGTTTGGTTTCACTGGGGAGTCCTTGATGCTTCTGCTGTGCATGTGCAAGCCTCCAGCATGTGTCCCAGGCAGGGGGTTTGTGCAGCGGGCAAGCCTGATGTATCTGAAGATGCTAGATTCATGGCACGTTGCATGGATTGACTGTGTGGTGTGGGTACAATAGGTCTAATGTTTCCAGAAGCTTCAGGCTCACTGCGTCAGTGTGGCATAAGCACGGTATTTCTGCTCGGGGGGGTGCAGACAGAAAAGCAGCAGCCCTTGTCCTGCTGTCCATAAAGATCTCTGCTTGCCAGGGTATCAGTGCTGGGAGAAATCTGTCCCGGAACAGTTCTTGGATAGTAGCATCATAAACTTTTTCAATTTTATAATAAATACTGCTTTTATTTGACAATTCCTCTCTAAAAAGCCCCCTGGAGAAACAGAGACCATGATACCTCTCTGCTACTGCCTTGGTTTCTTTTTCCTGTCACCTGGGGCTCTGTGTTTAAGGATGTCCCCAGGTTAGGGGGTAGGAAAACATAGCCACACGTGAGTGTTCTCCTTCCCCTGAACTTTGTGGTGGGAGGACTCTGTTGTTTCTAAGAGTACGTCAGGAACAATGACTACTGTGTATTTTGCAATATCCAAATACCAAAATGCAAACTCTGAAGCCTTCAAAGATTATCTGTTTTTATTCCAAAATTGCATGTTCTCAAAACATAGTTTATTTCATTGTAAATTGAGCAGGTTTATGCATGAATGGTCTGATTAGCTTTTTTCAGTGCCATGAAATTTTACTGCTTTTCTGCAGGGGGCTGAGATAAATCTCAGGGCTGGTAGACAAGAGTTCCTGTCACTCTTTCAGGTGAAGCATAAGCAAAAATTAACCTCTATTATAGAGTATGGTAGCTGAAATGTGGAATGTTAGCACTTGTTCTGAACACGTTGGGTAGCAGCGTGCAGCTATTTGAGCTATATACAGGCACTGTACCAGCAGTTGGGCTGAGCACGGACAGGGAGGCACTTAGAGCATGCATTGGCATAGAAAGCCAAATGAGGAACATGAGAGCAGCACTGGGAAGAACACTTCTAGGTTTTTGGGTAAAGAGCTACAAAAAAATAAACTTGTGGGTGAAAGAGATTGCTACTCAATTCAGGGAAGTATGATTTTGTGCATTCATTGTAAAATAGATAGATAGGTGTAAAATAGGTAGATAGCTTTGGACTACTTAGGTGACCCTAAATCTTTATTTCTATGGCAAATGTCATGTATTAGAATGGCCTTTGCATTTGTGATGATTTGTAATTTGCAGCTTTTTAGCTGCAGACTGAGTTGAATCATATGGTAGAAGTTTAATTTCTGCATGATGATGTAAACAGTTTGTTGTACAGATACCAGCATGTCAAAATCCACAGCTCATGATAACTGTATGGCCTTATCTCTCTCTCAATTGTCAAGAGTTGATAGGAAACATCTGCAGGCCTTGCTCAATCTGTTAACTGTATGTGTTCATCCAAGCTGACAAGTAGAACGTACCCAGTAAGATTAGACAATGGAGATGACCTTTGCTAATTAGGCAATCTAAGTTACATCACCCTTGGTGTACACTAAACCACTTGTAATGAAAGGATATTTTGAAATGATCCTGTACTATTTCATCCCAGTATTAATCAGTATGGATAAGGACAAATAAGGATATTTTTTTGAAAGTAATGTTATGCTTCACAGAAAGTAACTCAAGGAAGAGTTAACGTGGAAAGAATTCTTTTGTTGGGCATTAACAATATTTTTACATTGAGTCTTACCTTATGGATTGTGGATGCAGTAGTGGGAAACCTTGCTACTTGTATGCCCCGAAGTTGTTAGGCATCTAATGCAGCTTGTTCAGGGAACTGATTTTGTTTATTAGGAATATACAGCATTATAATTTACTGTTACCCATAAAAATAAGTGGAAAAATTTAGTATTCCTTGGTAATATGAGACAGCTGATATTTCATGCACATACTTTTGAAAAATCTGTTGTATATGTGTGTCAGACCTTGAACAGACCTGTGATCAGACCTCAGTGTCGTACCAGCATTCTCAAAGGCAGAGCACCCTTCTGTGAAGTGGGAGGAAAAGGGTTATGGTAGCTTTGGGATGAAAGGAGAGATGCAGAATGGAGCATGAAGTTCTGTAGAAATTTGCATGAATCACAAACTGTCCATGGCAGAGGAGGAACAGTTTCGTGCCCTTGTTAATTGGCCTGTCTTGGAAATGTGGGTGCTGAAATGTAGTTTTTAAAATTAATTGTTAGTTGAAGTTGCTGTATGAAGGGAAGACTTTAATATATTCCCAGTGAAATATTTAGTTATCTTATCTCAAGTGACACTGAGCTTGAATACCCAAAGAAATATGTTTGTGGAATGAAAAAGGATTAACACGGCAACAGTGGTAGCCCTTGATAGCTTGCTTAAAGATCTTGGTTAAATCTCTTATTAGATTTCACAAAGATATTTGTTCCCACTACCGAAATGATAGGTTTAGTGTCTTCCAAGGGAATATTTAATAGCAATGCTTTGTATCGTATTATCCACTTGTGGATTAAGCTTGCTGAGCTGCTGGAAAACACTGTGGTAGTCCAGAGTTCACAACCTTAATCTGATTAGGCTGTTTCTGATGATTAACTTGGGCTTCCTTATTTATTTATTTTAAATCTGGGAGACCTTAACTTCTTAGGAATTTGTGCATCTCTGCTGAGATCAGCCTAATCCTGTTGACAGAGCTCCGAATTACACAATCTAAACCGACCGTGGAGTTCAGTGCTTAACGTGACTCAATCAGAAATAATCTTACACCGGCTGGGAATTGAGAGCAGTGGGTTCTGAACTGAAAAACTGGCAGTTGGGAGAACTGTTCTTTATTTCTTTAATGATCTTTTTGGAATAATAAAGACCTGGTAAAAGGGACCATGATACAGGCTGTGCAGTACCGCTGTCCCCATGGTAATGGCCCTGGCAGTGGGAGTCAGCTGCATGTGTGTGGCAGTGACAGATTTCTGCAGATTTTTGTCATCTTTTCTTATGCTTTTTCTCTATTGGTTCATGTTTTCTGAGCAGGATACTTCTCAGAGTGCTTCAATATTTGCATGATGCTTAAATGCGTCAGATAACTTTTACGAATGTTTTTTCTCGGTTTATCATTTAAATTTGTGATAATAAAATTAATATTCATTAGCTAAAATCCAAACTAATACTATTGAAATCAGCCACGCAGAGATCACTAAATGGCCATTACCATTGCTTTCTTACCATTTCCATGCAAACAACACAATTTTCTGATAAAATATTATTCATTATTATAAGCAGCAGTATCCCAAGTAGACCCATTTTCCTTTTTTGTGTATTCCTGACGCTAATGAAACTGTATGTCTTGTTATGTTTTGGCTGTTTATTCTGATGTAAAAATGTGCATGTTTTGGTTTTGGTTTGGTTTTGTTGATGTAAAAAGTTGTTTGTTTTGTAAAAAGGTGATGTTTTTGTTGCTTGTCTGATGTAAAAAGGTGTTTGCTCATTATTAAACATTTATTGACTACTACTCATAACCATTTGACGTGGAAAATGATGATTGGGCTAGATTGTTAGCAAGCTGAAATTAGGTAGATAAACGCATGGTACTCACTAATTTAAGTCTTTAACTTTCAGTAAAAAATTACCTTCCAGATTTCACCCTGGCTTTTTATGCTATAAGTATTCAATTTCTCCTGTTTACTTTTTTTGTTTAAACTCAACAGGGAGATAAATTTACTTGGTGTTCTGGTCAGCTGATTAACTTGAGATCTCCAACATTTGGATGTTACCCTAATAATGTTTAAATTCCAGATTCACTTTTTAACATCTTGTGTGCCCCACGTCTTCAATAGAATATGAACTTCTCTTTTCCTTCCCTTGTCACAAATAGATTAAGAAGGGTTTTTAATTCCAAACTCAACTAATGCTGTTTGTTATCCAAATTACTTTTGGGCTGAAATACAGTTTAAGATGGTTTAAAGCCAAGCTATTGAAGCCTGCAAACATCTGTGGTTGTAAAATGGACACGCTCAAACAGCTAAGACAGGTTTTGTCAGTTTCTCCCAGCGCTTTTGTGATGGTTATCATGGCCCTCTTACTTGAACAGAAGAAATGACATTACATTGCTAAACGCGTGCAGTTGGAGGCTGAGCTCAATTACAGAATCACAGAATCACAGAATTTCTAGGTTGGAAGAGACCTCAAGATCATCGAGTCCAACCACTGACCTAACGCTAACAGTCCCCACTAAACCATATCCCTAAGCTCTACATCTAAACGTCTTTTGAAGACTTCCAGGGATGGTGACTCCACCACCTCCCTGGGCAGCCCGTTCCAGTGCCTAACAACCCTTTCAGTAAAGAAGTTCTTCCTAACATCTAACCTAAAACTCCCCTGGCACAACTTTAGCCCATTCCCCCTCGTCCTGCCACCAGGCACGTGGGAGAACAGGCCAACCCCCACCTCACTACAGCCTCCTTTAAGGTATCTGTAGAGAGCGATAAGGTCGCCCCTGAGCCTTCTCTTCTCCAGGCTGAACAAGCCCAGCTCCTTCAGCCGCTCCTCGTAGGACTTGTTCTCCAGACCCCTCACCAGCTTCGTCGCCCTTCTCTGGACCCGCTCAAGCACCTCGATGTCCTTCTTGTAGCGAGGGGCCCAAAACTGAACACAGTACTCGAGGTGCGGCCTCACCAGTGTGAGGCCACTGTGAGTCAGCGTAGTTTCCGACAGAGTTCAGAGGATGTGTGCTCCATACTGGCACAGGCTCCCAGCAAAAGGAAATGTGCCTCTGACTTAATTTTTCAATATTAAGATGGTAATGCTAAGGATGACCTTTCCTGTACAGTATATGTAATTTTAGTGAGCTCGTTTTCCAATCATAAATTATAAAACTATCAAGTAATAAACCAGTGGATGCAAGGAGGTTACAAATGTGTAGTTTACAATGTTGTCTGGAACAGGAGTTGTTGTGTTTCTGTTTTTATTAAAGTATACATTATATTTAAAGAAGTCTAACCAAAGAGCAGTATTTTTCAGTATGTCACTATAATAATTGTCTGCTTACCAAATGTTCTGTGGTTAGCAGTAACACTAACTGAACTCATTTGTTTGCTTTTTATTGTCTTTTTTTTAAAAAAAGTAATAAAATTGAAACACAAGGGGAAAGAAAAGTATAAAAAGTTTCTACTTTGTTCTTTCCTGTAGACATTTTTGCTGACAAGCATAGCACATACTTAATAGTGATTATTGGGCTGAGAACGCTGACATAGCAAAAGACGATGAATTCTGCCAAGTTGTTTTAAATACTTTGACTTTATACCTGAGTTTGTTTCAGGCAAGAAAAAAATCCCAATGCATTTCACTTACTAGCAGGACTTTGAGTGAGAGATGGGCAGAATTAGGTTGGTGCTGTGCTGTGCTGTGCGACAAGAGCTGGATGGAAATGGTGCCTCATTCTCAGCCGTTCTTGGTGCTGAACAAAGTTTCTTTACTCCAGCTATTCAGCTGTTTCCAGTAATAAGTTGACTATTGTATTCTTTTTGTAGATATGATACTCACTCTACTACGTACTAGGGAACGCTCTCATTCCCTAAATACAGATCAGCTGAAGCCACTGGAAAGATAACTGCTGTTCCTTCAGAGTGCTCTGGCTGGGATGTCCACCCAGGGACCAGATCCTGCTGTTCTCACAAGAGCACCACAGAGCAGCGCAGAATCAGAGACTCTTCGTTTCTATCCTTGTTTATTTCTGGAGACATCTTCACCACGCGTAGTTCAAAGTCAGCTGTTGTAAGAGCTGTATGTACCAGCAAAGAATAAGGGTTTCTTTTGTGTGTATCTGAACAATGATTAGGTCTCCAGTCCTGATCAAAGCTTAGCTGGAAGTCTATTAATAATGGGGTTGGGAATTGTTGGAGCTGAAATGAGAAATAGACCCTTTAATGATTGCTTTAGTAGCAAATTTCATGCTAATGTTTAGTGTTCAGCCTGCAGGTTTGTGTTGCATGTAATTCTATAAAGCTGAGATATAAAAATATAACTAGATTCTATGTGTGGGAGGAATTTCTGCATTTTTTTCCCTAGAAAGTAAAAATTTGCATAGATTAAAACAATTCTACTTGTACTATTTTTGAAGCCAAAAATATATGTGTTTGTAAAAACCATAAACGAGACACACCCTTTGAGAGCCAGATGTTTACTAAGGGAATGCAGTGACAGGACTCATGCTCTATGAGCATATTCAGACCTGTGCTTTTAGGAAATGGATTGCATCTACAGTGTTTGGTGGGTTTGCTTTTAGGAAATGGATTGCATCTACAGGGTTTGGTGGGTATTTTGTTTGGTTGTTTTGTTTATTGTGAACAGTGCATCTTCATGCCATAATTATACAGTGTACTGTAGGTGGCTGTAAAGCCTGTATTTTATTAGGTCATCTTAAAAGGAATTAATGCAGTTATTTCTCTTTTTTTTTCCCCCTGTTTTTGATAATCATAGAATCATAGAATATCCTGAGTTGGAAGGGACCCTTAAGGATCATCAAGTCCAACTCTTGACACCGCACAGGTCTACCCAAAAGTTCAGACCATAATGGAGATTTTTAACCTTAATTTACATCAAATTCCAAAGCTAGTATCAATTTTCAAAGAAAATTTTCTTGACAGGTAAAGATGTTGATGTAGGTAAATGTTTAGACAATTTTGCATTGTATTTTCACTTAAAAAAAAAAAAAAAAAAAAAAGAGTTTTGTCCTTTTAAAGGTTGGCATAGGATGTCCATCTCACATGCAAGTATTCCTTGTATAGCTGATACAGAGCAATGTTCCTATTCACAGGATTCTGGGAATGCCCTAGCTATGTGTAGCCCCAGGCATTTCACAAACAGCATTTCTTGGACATGGTGTGCTTCCAGATGTAGGCACAGGACTTCATTTCGTCTTTCTGCTATATACCAAGATGTCTTTTACTATGGAACAAGAAATGACCGTTTCATCTTACTATCAGCATTTGCTTCCTCCTGTTTGTTTTCAGTGCAGTGCAATAGCAGTAACTCAGGGCTCAGCTTGTAAGAGGCCAGAGTTCTTCCCGAAATTGATGCAATGCATGTCACTGGCCTGTCTCCTTTGGCGTCTGCAGTCACATTTTACCTCCGTGTTAATAGTGCCTGCAGTGTTAACATAACAAACAGCGTGTTGGTAAAATGGTAGCATTTAGGAAGGTGTCCTTAAGCTATGCAACCTTCCTTCTTAGGCAGAGGGGAGATTAATCTGAGTCATCCTTAATAACAGTTGACAGAAGACTTCTTGTCACATGCCAGACTGCCGAACCTTCGAGCTCCTGCTCACCTAGAAGCATTAACATGAATATTTACAACATGTGAGGCAGGGAATTCTCTGCAGATCTACTGATGCTGAGTGCTTTTCTAGGGCAGCTTATTTCTGTGGCTACTTGTGACTCGAGCTGTGTGTATATATAATAATTTCTGCGGTGTTCTTTTGTCTCTGAACTTTCTTAATTTTCTAGCAGCACACTCCATTACAGCTGTACAGTGCAATTTTCTTCAGCAATGATATTTGTCATTCAACATCATGTTCACAAATCCTTCGCTGCTGACTTGCTCTCTTGTGCAGATCAGCAGTGGCTTACTTCATTAATGTCACAGCTACTTTCTTCTGCTTTCCCAAGCATTTTGTGCACGTAAACCCAAGCACAGATGTAGTGGGGACCATCTCTTTCCTTTCCATACCGAGCTACCCATAAAACAGGGCAGATAAGATGTGCAGTTTGCGGAGTGGAGGAGAAACATGGGGACTCTCAGAACACCATTATCCTTCACAAGACCACTGCAAGATGTGGAGTGAGTGAGTGTATGTGGGATGCTTCTTCCTGACCTTTTAGTGCAGCAGCCAGTAACCACATCATGCTGGCAGAGGCTTCTTACCAGCTCTGAACGTTTTCAGGTATTTACAAACGCTGCAAACCAGTGAATGAAGGGTGGGATGAGAGTAAACATCTCTCCTGAAAGGAAGGGGTTTTTTGGAAAGCATGAGATCACTGGCAGTTGTAGAAGGCAGGTGCCCATCTCCTAACCTCAGTAAGAAGGCACTTGATACAGGAGAATATAAAAAAGGATGTTCACTGAACTGAATATAATGCAATTCAGCCATAGGTTAAAGAAAGGTCATTTTCTTGCCTTGTTGGCTGGAAAGAGACAGCAGAGCCCTAACATATAATTGTGTTCTGTCACAGTAAAAGGAGCCTCTTGGTGCTTTGGGAAAGGGAAGTGACATTTTACTTGCTCATGAAACAGAGCTTCACATTAAACGTCTATTACAGTCCTCCTACTTTCCCCAATGTAAATAAAATTAACAGGAGCTGAATTGTTATCTGCACATCGTCCCCAAGGAAAAATGATTCACCAAGACAACAGCAGATCCTAATATTAAGGCAGGAATAATGGTTCTGATTTTTTTTTTAAAGGCTGCTAGTGTGTGTACATTATATATATGTACACAAACATACATCTGTGTGTTTGTGTGTATGCATAGATACAGAATCACAGAATTTCTAGGTTGGAAGAGACCTCAAGATCATTGAGACCACCCTCTGACCTAACGCTAACAGTCCCCACTAAACCATATCCCTAAGCTCTACATCTAAACGTCTTTTGAAGACTTCCAGGGATGGTGACTCCACCACCTCCCTGGGCAGCCTGTTCCAGTGCCTAACAACCCTTTCAGTAAAGAAGTTCTTCCTAACATCTAACCTAAAACTCCCCTGGTGCAACTTAAGCCCATTCCCCCTTGTTCTGTCACCAGGCACGTGGGAGAACAGGCCAACCCCCACCTCGCTACAGCCTCCTTTAAGGTATCTGTAGAGAGCAATAAGGTCGCCCCTGAGCCTCCTCTTTTCCAGGCTGAACAAGCCCAGCTCCCTCAGCCGCTCCTTGTAGGACTTGTTCTCCAGGCCCCTCACCAGCTTCGTCGCCCTTCTCTGGACCCGCTCAAGCACCTCGATGTCCTTCTTGTAGCGAGGGGCCCAAAACTGAACATAGTACTCGAGGTGCGGCCTCACCAGAGCCGAGTACAGGGGGACGATCACCTCCCTAGCCCTGCTGGTCACGCTGTTTCTGATACAAGCCAGGATGCCGTTGGCCTTCTTGGCCACCTGAGCACACTGCTGGCTCATATTCAGCCGACTGTCCACCATCACTCCCAGGTCCTTCTCTGCCAGGCAGCTTTCCAACCACTCATCTCCCAGCCTGTGGCTCTGCTTGGGGTTATTGCGCCCCAGGTGCAGGACCCGGCACTTGGCCTTGTTGAACTTCATACAGTTGACCTCAGCCCATCGGTGCAGCCTATCCAGATCCTCCTGCAGAGATTTCCTACCCTCGAGCAGATCGACACATGCGCATAGCTTGGTGTCATCTGCAAACTTACTGAGGGTGCACTCGATTCCCTTGTCCAGATCATTGATGAAGATATTAAAGAGGACCGGCCCCAGCACCGAGCCCTGGGGGATGCCACTAGTGACTGGCCTCCAACTGGACTTGGCTCCATTCACCACGACTCTTTGGGCCCGGCTATCCAGCCAGTTTCTAACCCAATGAAGCGTGCACCAGTCCAAGTCAAGAGCAGCCAGTTTCTTGAGGAGAATGTTGTGGGAGACAGTGTCAAATGCCTTGCTGAAGTCAAGGTAGACCACATCCACAGCCTTTCCCTCATCCACCCAGTGCGTCACTTTGTCACAGAAGGAGATCAGGTTCGTCAAGCAGGATCTGCCTTCCATAAACCCATGCTGACTGGGCCTGATCGCCTGCTTGCCCTGCAAGTGCCGCATGATGACTCTCAAGAGGATCTGCTCCATGAGCTTCCCTGGTACTGAGGTCAAACTGACAGGCCTGTAGTTCCCCGGGTCTGCCCTCCGGCCCTACGTGTAAAGGCAACAGATAAAAGCCACATACACCTGTTTCTTCCTTCTTTTTCCTTTTTCTTTGTATGATTCTTCATCTGAAGAAAGCAAACTGAGCTAAATGGAGTAGTTATGCGGGGGCTAAGGAGAATATGTTCCTGCAAGTGCTGTGGCAGGGTAATCACCGGAGATACTTGTGTATCAGGTATGCAATACATGGCCTTAAGTAGCTCAGAGTTTTGAGATCTTATTCCAACAAGTGGAGAGTGGCACAGATTCATTCCTCCTAGCTGGTGGACCTAGGTGGTTGTGGTCATCCTGCTCTCCTGGGGTTGTCCCTGGGGACACAGAGGCTATTGACTGTGTTTTTGGAGGTTCATCAAAATTAGTTGTTGCAGAATACCAGTTTCCAAACAATTTGTTGCCCTCAGTCCCTCCTCTAGTGTTCTTGAAAAGCCTGTTGTTGATAGTGATGCCTAAATTCAGAGAAAAAGCAATATCCGTATCAGCAGCACCTACACTGAAAAAAAGACATGGCAAACAGGAATTGGCCAGTAACTCCTCACTGAAAAACTTTTTACCCTGTCTAGAAGTGATTAGAGGCCCCACTGAGAAGATGCTTTACGTAGTGATGGTTTAGTAAATACAACAGCCACCCGATTTGAAGAAGTATTTCTGAGTGGAAATGACTAGTTTCTAGTGAGGCTGAGGATTTTTTTTTTTTTTCTTAGCTTGCTCGTGCTTTAATGCAGCTGCAGTGTATTTTACACAGATAGTTGAACAAATTCATGTTCAACATTGAACTTCTGTCTGAATTAGCATTGTATCTTTATCTACCTAGAATGTTTTCCCTAGTGTGTTATTGGAAATAAATGGCCAAGATGTTCATAAAGCCATAAGAAAAAATGGCTGCATCCCCATGTCTGTCTTCTGTCTTCTATCACAGAGGTAAAGTTGAACACAAAAAGAAAAAAAATTAGTTTAGCTAAATTCATTCTACCAACAGGAAAGAAAAAAAAATAAAAAATGATTTCAGAAAGTGATTTTAAAAACAGGTGAGAAGATTTCAATTGCAATTTGTGAGGTTAGTTGTTTAAAAATGAAATAATTGTATACCTGTTAATGATTTTTTCCTGAAGAGATGCTACGTTTTATGGAAAACAATGCTTACCAAGATGCAGGTAAGGGGCTATTTGTAGTGAGATAACTAAAGATTTCCATAATGTTAAAAGGCAGAATATGTAGAAATGTGAATAATGTTCAATCAACAGAAGAAATTATTTCCTGTTCTTAAGTCCAATTAAAAGAATGCCGTGACATAAAGGGATTGAATTCCACAAGAACAAGGAGGCATAACTATGGTTTTAGTCTGTGACATTTCCTTGTGGAGGTGAACCTTTAGACACAAAGATGGGGAACGTTCCTACTCTCCAGGGCCAGCAGAACATTTTACTGCACTTTGTGAAGTGCTGAAGAAAATGCTATAATCAATTTGCAAAAAGCATAAGGTTATGGATGGAGAACTTATCTTAAATTTGTCTCTGCCAAGAAGACTCCAATACTTACAAGTGGTAAAAATGGATAGAAGCATAATGTATTTCCAGTTTGCACTACAGAAGATTCTTGGTACTTGCAGGAGAAATTTCTAGCAAACATCTATTACAAAAGATTCTCTATTGAAATGAGAACAAAGGTTCCACTCAAAAGATCTCAGAGGATTCAAATGTACCTTTTCATAGGTGACATGCTGATACAAGCCAGTTCTCGAGGGGTTGCGTCAAGGCATAAATCAGCAGTAATTTCAGCCCTGCAAGATCATAGCATTATCATGAACAGG
The DNA here is from genome assembly GCF_047663525.1 of Anas platyrhynchos. Lineage (NCBI taxonomy): Eukaryota > Metazoa > Chordata > Aves > Anseriformes > Anatidae > Anas > Anas platyrhynchos. The sequence continues at coordinate 1,877,180 of NC_092596.1, forward strand.
AAGAAAATCGATCTGACACCAGCTCAAATAATAGCACTTCTGGAAGTCACACTATATAGTACAAGTCCATTGGGAGGGTCTGCTTGTCAGAACAGTGGCACTTGAAGACACTGAATACTTTGGCAGACATCAAAGCAAGAAGAAAAGGAGTAGTAAGATGAGTTCCCAGGCATGACGGTGTCAGGCATGCAAATGGCAACCAGAGTGGTGATACTTCAAATGAAGGTGGTGCGGATGTTGGTTGTGTGGTCAGGCATTAGTCAGGTTTTCTTTTTTTTAAAAAAAAAAATAATAATAATAAAATATACACACACACACACACTTCAAATGCCTGAATAGCTTTTTAAGCTGTAACTTAGATGATGTCAGAACTGCACAATTATTCATGGTATTTCTTCCTAGAGTTAGAAAAGCAAAAGTTAAGAAAACCAAGTATTTAGGAAAAAAGTGGAAAGTTAATTTTTTTGTGTGTATTAAATAGTGGTAGCTTCATAAGTAGTTCTTCTTACACAGCTGCTGTGATAACTTGTTTGAATATTTGTCTACTTGTTAGACACTAAAGTGTGGATCACATGCCTAATTTAAGTACTCTGACATTTTAGGCTATACTGGAAACAAACCTGACACTAAATCAGTGCTGCTTCTAGAAATCCTTGAAGTCCTAATGCAGCAAAAATAAATGAAGAAGCAGTTCCTTACCCAGAACACTGTCAATGAGAAGAGCAAGCCACAACAAAGCTGAGGAGTAAGCAAGACTACAGAGATCCTGATAATATTTAAGATACCGTGACCCATTGGCAAAATTGAGTTGTGACCCTTCAGCATTTTGTTTCAGAGATTTTTGTTTGGTAGTTTTTTTCAGTTCTTTAAGTGGGAAAGAAAATTGCTGAGCCCCCCTGGGATGTTCCGTGATGTCTTGTAGGATCTTTCTTAGACAGGAGAAAGAAACATAAGAACAGTGCCAGCAAGAAATAACCTCAACCAGTAAAATTCCCTTTTTGTGCTTTTGTTCACTGTGATGTCAACTGATCAAAGCTTTTGTTTCATCAAGTACGATGATGCTTAAACATGGCCTTGTGCTTTGATATGTCCATAAGTACTCTGGTGAATATGTCTGTTCAATGAAGGCTTCTTCCCTTATTCTAACTGAAAAAAGGAAAAATGGGAATGGAGACAAAATTCTCAGCTCGATATTTCAAACGCCATTGCCAAGGCAACTAGTATCAGTGACAAACAATCTAATACTTTAATTGTTTTCTTAGATGGTCCATGGTATTGATGCATTGTAAATTATTCTCATGTGCTGACCTTATTATACTACAAAATTTAAATTGGTATCTCAAGAAATTAATAATATCTGAATAGAACATGTTATTTTCAATTTTTGTAATTTCACAAATACTAAATTGGGTTTTAAAAATTACATTGTTGCTAATTAGGGCTTACTGGGTCTTCTTAATTAAGCACACAGTTGGAAAAGAGACACAGCAATAATTATCTCAATTTGATGGCCATACAATTTTCATTATCATCAAATAGCCAAAAAACAATTCCGTTTTTTCTTGTCACATGTAAATGAATACAATATTTCCTCTATGTCTGTGTATTTTAAAACAGCATGCCTCACAAAAGACAATGCATGTTTACTAAGTTAAGATGCCATTTCTTCTACTGGCATACACATAAGTACATGTACACTGCAGTTTATTGTGTTGTGTTGTTAGAGAAATGATACCACTTGCATAGTATGTGCGTGTGTATATAATGTATATAGCATATATTTATACACACTAAAAAATACATTTTTTTTAACCTCTAGTTCAGAAGAAATCCAAGTGAAACTATATTTTCATAAAACTCAGTTATTAAAAGGAGTCTCCTAATTTCATATTTTAAAAATGCAACATTTTGCCGTTGACTGCAAAACAGTAACTGTAGCACTGGAGAGCAACCAGAGCTTCCACTGAAGAGAATTTGATTGCTTCATCTGGATACATTCAGCACAAACAAGTGTCTGGTGTATATTGGAAACGTCCTGTGTGATGTCGGTAAGCTTAGCTGTCCCAAGCATACTTGAATGTGAAAGGCAATGACCCTTTCTTCAATTCTAGTCTCATTTTAAAACATCTTTTACTAAGAAAATACAACCTTGACCATACATATGTTTTTGCTCCCTGGAGTGAAAAATGACTTTTGCAGAATCCATATAGAAATAATGATGCCATAAACTCAACCTACACTCTCATACAGGGTAAACTTTACCTCTTTCCCTATATCATCCCTGCTTTGTAGTTAGGAAGTAGTTAGAAAGTTGCAAAGGCAACTTTCACAAAGGTGATGTTCCTGTGTGTTCTGTACTGTATCAGGAGACGTCAGGTTAGTGTTACTTAAACACAGGCTTTCTTCACATTCTGCAGCATTCCCAGATGAAGCTTCGGATGCAGAAATACTTTACAACACATCTCATGGTGATTTCATTATTTGAGATTAAAAGTTCTCGCCAGGAGTTATCCTGCAATAAGACCAGGAATTGTATTACCTAAAGCACAGTTTTCCAGAAAGACTTAGAGTTTAGAGGATATTCTGAACCTGGCCAGGATGTATTGCCCTGAGTCATGGATGTGCTTCATCCCTCGGCAGCAGAGCCTGATCTTTTGTGCTTGAACCCCCATTGACCTAAGCTCTCTAACTGATCTGACCAGCTCTCTCGGCTGGTTTCCAAAAGCAAGCATGAGGGAGTTGTGTCATTTTGCAGTCAGTGGTGATTCTCCAAGTAAAGTGAAGGGTGCATCTTGGCCAAGAGTTGGGTATTGCACTTGAGTAGCTGCCATAACGTATGCATCTCAGTTCACTGTCAGGCTTTCTGTATGTCACATTCTGCCACAACCTGACTTACCTTCTTTATGATTTTATTCTCTAGTGTTTTCTCTGTGAAATTTTTGATAAAATGAACGACTCTCTGAACCACCTTGTTAACAAGAATTAAATGAGACTTTGACTAATTTTAAATGAAGACCATTAGATGTGAAAATGAACCTTATCGGCTTGTGTCATAAAATTGTACGAAGAATTGTAATCCATCCATACATTAAAACCACATGCCCTCTAGGGAGCATTTTTAACGTGTGGTATTTCCCTGAAAGCTGCATTTTGAACTTCCATGTCTGATGTAGTCCACTTTAAGGCAGGAATATTTCATTGTCTCTATATTTCCAATTCTTATACACAGAAATACTGGCCACATCATACTCAGTGGTTCGTATGTCATTCAAAGGTATTACATTGCCTTTGAATATCTTTTGATGTGCTTCTATTTTACAGTCCACTAAGAACATTTGCCTAAATTTTGTTTGCTTCTTGTTTTGTTTTGTTTTTTTTTAAATTCCTCTGAGTCTTTCATCAGTTGTTTGTGGGTTGCTTCAATTGCTTTTTCTTAGTTAGTGTATGACTTTTTTTTCCTCCAGTGAAAAGTAGTACCTGCTTCCATTCTGCAAACCTAAATAGTCTTTCTAGATGTCTTCCTATTGCTGCCTAATTTCATACACCATCTAGATACTGATTTGTTCCTACTCTATGGCTGCTCAGCCGTTTTGACTGATATCCTTCTCTATGTGTATAACTGTTCTGTAAAATGTAGAACTTCAAGGATGAAAAGACTTCCATTGTTTATAATACCCAAACAAATATTTGAGGGATATAGTATTGATGGTCTGCACAAGGTCACAAGATTGTTCTGCTTTGTTGTTTTGCTGTTTGTTTGTTTGTTTGTTTGTTTGTTTTTCTTCTTGGTATTGCATTTCTCGAAGATTTATATCAGGAGTGTTTGCTTTTGTTTTGCCTTTTGTATTTTATAGTTTTATATATCAGAATAGACTTGCAGAATAACAGTACTGTTGTTTTTGCCTTAAGCTATCCAGCGATGCAATTTCTGCTTAGTTGTTCATTTTCAGAAATCAGTGGTCTGAAGATGTAATAAGCAAATGATAACTTTCATCTAACAGTATATATTGAATGGAAAGAAATATGTGAGGGAATTGAGCAAATGTGCAGGTGGGGTTGATAAAACAGCCCTCTGAGAGTGCAAAATGGAATTACACGAGGCTGTCTTCTGAATTTAGGTTGCAAACAATTACACTTTCCTGGTTATATTTCAGCATCATAACTGCAATTACATTTTAATTCTGTGTATTTTGGAGTATGTGAGTATTGGACCTAATGCTCAGTTGAGGCCAAAACAGGTTACAGTGCTTCATGTTCTTGTTCCTGACCTCTAAATAAGTCTGATTTACTGGTAGCCAGCTGGATATACCACTGACAATTAATATTGACGGGGTTGATCGTGGGTAGTCAGTATGGAGATCTTATGAAATGGGCACCTGATCAGAGCATCCTGATGGGAATTTATACAAAGCCCTGTTGAAGTGATGTGGTTTCTGTGGCGTTGCTGTGCTTGAGTGCAGAGCTTCTGTGCAGTATAGCTGCATACCCTGAGTTTTCTCATAAAATACCTATTGATCAGTATGTGCAAACATCCTCGGCATAGGCTGTCTGGTAATCCACAGCTGTCCTGATTTTGTTGTGTTTCTAAGCAAGTAGGATCTGGAATTAGATGGTCCATAAGGTCCCTTCCAACCCAAACCATTCTGTGATTCTGTGATCCTGATCTATGGGGAACGTGAAAATGGGTGAGTGATGTAAGAGGGTTTGCAAGTGGAATGTGAAAATAATTTCTGAACAGATGTACAACATGCATTTAAAACAACATACGCATAAAACATACATTAAAACCATAAATCCATATACACATCTGTATTAGTTCAATGACTTAATGTGGTGTTCTCCCATCTAATAGAGCTTTTTGATGGTTTTGGAAACAGTGTTTCACTGGGAATTAAAGTTAGTTGTGTATTCCATAAATCTAACTGTAAACTGTGTGATCTGTTTTAAAGTATGCTTGAGTATTATCTGCATTTTAACACCTAAATAAATGCATTATTTCTATATTTTATGTATTAAGTGTAACATGGTGTATCTTTAAGTGTATTAAGTGTATCTTTATAAAAACTATATTTTGTTAAATATTCTGTTAAGCATTTCAATGAAAGAACACTAATGAAAAGATCAAAAAAGATCAAAAAAGATCTTAATGCTCTCCTCCTCTGTGAGGAGAGCATTAAGACATTCATACAAAGGTCACTTAGAGGAACTGTAAGCTTTGATGAGACTTTATTATTTTGCTGACAAGGTCAATTTGATATTGATCAGCTGGGTGTTTTGTTTAGTTACTTGAAGGCCAGTTATTTGAAGAAACCCTTGTAAACATCCAGGCAATATTCTTTAAATTCCTGGTTTACTCCAGCATTTTGGGTTGTTTATTGAGTTGTCTTTCTCCAAAAAAATATGGAATAAGGTCAAGTATTTGATTGCCAGTGTTTAAATTCAACTTACCATAACTCACCATCATTCATTAAATGTAAAGGAATCTCTTGCTGCAGAAAAGCTTGAAGATGTGGTCAGTATTTTGTTGTGTGTTCCTGGTTTGTAAAAGCATTTTGTGTTGAAAAATTTTATGAAGTATTTTTCCAGCTCTTGCAAATGATTTATCACCTCCTTGCACATCAGGCCAGGTAGCTGTGGCTTTATGGCACATTAATGCCTTAAGGAAAACTAAAAGAAGCATAAGCACAGTCATCAGGCGGAAGGAAGCCAGAGCTTCCCATGACACCTGAGGCTCTGGGCTGTTGGTGCCAGTAGCACTGGCATGGGGTGGGAAGGGGAGAGTTGGCTGGACAGGCTGCAATTGGTCTTCCTTCTGACTTTTTTTTCTATTGTTGTTATTTTACACCAGTGTGCTCTAAAACTGCCCTGATGAGCTCAGTTTGTCAGGTTTGCTGTGCTTTCTGAAGAGGGACACACTGCATGTGTCTGAGGCGCCGCGCTTGCTGCTCCATGGCAAAATTTCTCTTGTCTCCTGCATCTTCTTGGTAGAGGCCCTTATAATTCCTCCTCATTTTTCCCTGATTTCTCCAGCATCATTTCCATGTGTTGTGTCAGACAGGATGTGTGGGGAGGCTTTTCCCTGTCAGTAACCATCTCTACAGAGCCATCAGGTAATCTTTTAAGCCCACCTTGTGCCTGTAAGTCACGACACCTTTCCACTCATAAAGTATTAAAGCAACTCATAAAGTAAGTACTTCTTTGGGAAATGTTGGCAAATAACAGCGCATTATTTAGGCACATAGCTTTTGAAAAGCAAATAGCACTTAGTAGGAACTTGTCTACAAAAGCATCTTAACACCAACTTGATACAGTGCAATCAATCCTGAGCACAAAACCTTGAGCTTGCTGTTGAAACCCCAGCACGTTTGCCCACCAGCTTGTCTCTAGCAGACAGGCAGCTTGCTCAGCTTGGCTCTTTAGTTCTCCTTTTCTCTCTTGAGGAGCTTTAATTGACTTGGGTGCTTTGAAACCGACTTTGTTGTGTAAGAGATCTGAACTTTATATATACATGTACATTTGTACAATATATACATGCTAAAGCTCTTTATTCAGATGCTGTGTTGCATTTATTTCTGGAGAGCTTTTCCATCTCAGGTTAAACAAAAGGATAACTTCCCCGAGAGTCTGTTTCAAGCAAAGCCGTGTCTTTAACCTCTTTCTGCACATGGTGGATGTAAGAGCAGGGCAGGGCAGGCTCACCACGCTGCCCCCACTGCAGAGCTCTCCCCTCCTGCCATGCCACTGGGATCAGCAGGCCTGGCTTTTGCTGTGTCAGAAGCCTTATTTGTTCTCTCCTTGCTCCATGCACTGTGTTTTTGCCACTCCTGCTCGGGATGCCAATCTTTTCACAAGCACTGGGAGCCACACAAGCAGGAGATGAACTTTTGCTGTGCTAGAACACAGTAACAGCTGCCATCAGTGATTTTTCAAGACTTCAGTCAATTTCAGAAGTTAAATTCATCTCTGTAGTCCTCTAACAAAACGTGCTTTCTGTAATGTTTTTGTTTCTCTTTTGTCTCTTTTCTCTTTTTCTGTGGTCACTTTTTGGAGTTTCAGGTAGCACACTCGCAGCTGGGGACATGCGGAGTTGCAGGTCCCTGGTGCACCTGGGGGCAGTTGGGCTGATACCAGATCAGGCATTAAATTACTTCTCTCTGCTGCTGATCTTACAGTCATTACAAAGCTGCCAGCAATTGCTTTTTTATTAAGCAAAATCTCCAAATTTCTATGGCTTTGGTCCTTCAGCATTGATATTAACAGCCGCCTTTCTTGTTATGTTTAGTTTTCTAGGTTAATAGCATCAGTTAATATATAAAGAAAAAACAAACAAACAAAAAAAAACAAGCTTGCTTTACCAGAGCTAACTGCCTGTGAACTGTACTTCTGCTGTAGAAGGTGTTCCATGCACCCCTGTCATCTCATCGCAGAGCTGGCATTAAAATGCGCGATGGGAACAGCTTCATGAAAGCAAGGTTGCAGAGCAAGTGCACAGGTTGCATGTGCATCTGCAGGCCACTTGTTTGTAATGATATTGGATTTGAACATAATTTCAATGATATTCCCAACTGCAAGCTGCATCTTGGAAGGTTTCACTGAGGATCAGTGTGGCCCCCACATCAGTAAGAGTTTCAATGGGATGTGGAGGAAAAAGAGGGTTGTGCTTCAAGGTGGAAGCTTCTTCTTGAAATGGCCACACAATCTGAAAGGGCAATGACCTCCTTCTGAACTAGTGTGCTCTCGCAGAGTAACAGGGGGCATATTACTTGTTTTTACTAAGTCCTGATGGTTTTCTAAGCTGTGAAGCCTATTATTCTTCACTAAATGTCATTTTATTTACAGGAGAGTACTTCAAAACAATTAACTTCCTGGTTTCTATACTTCATATTTTAAAAGACATTAAGATGTTATTTTCACTTAAGATGAATGTCCACCTCTTTAGAGAAGTAGTAACTGTTCCATCCTAGCTTTAATACCAAATAGGTGGTTTTGTAACATACTCTATGCAATAACTTTGCACAGTCATTGCTTGGTGTAGTGCGATAGTACTTAAGATTTGGGGATTTTGTTTGTTTGTTTCTCAAGTTATTGTTATTTTAATATCATTTTTAAAGAGTAAGACAGTAAAATTAGACATATTCAGATTCTTTCCTTGGTTGTGGTGATATAAATACAATTTAATTGGTTCATATCTACTAAAAATAAAATTGGGCCTTTGAGAGCTAAATATTTATATGTGATATCTGAAACTGATTATTGTTTGTATTTTTTCCCCAGGACTATTTCCTTAAGGATTTCCAGTTGCTTGTTTTCATGACTTTGAGCCTATTTAATCAGAGATGGAGCAGATGGACTGCAAACCCTACCAGCCACTGTCAAAAGTTAAACATGAAGTGGATTTAACTTACACAAGTTCTTCAGATGAAAGTGAAGATGGCAGAAAGCAAAGACAATCTTATGACTCAAGAGAAACTCTGAATGAATATAGCCAAGAGCTAAGACTTAATTATAACAGTCAGAACAGAAAAAGAAAAACTATTGACCAATCCACGCAAGGTAAATCATTTATTTTACCTACTAATTACAATAATGGCTTTTGATTACTCGCTATGAAACATATAATGATGTCAGCAGGCAAGCAGCCATTTTGTTTTCAAAAGCATGTGGTGATGACATACTTCTTACTGTGTTTTTTTTAACCATACTGCAATGTTAGAAGTATAGGAGTTTTTTTCAGGTACAAGAGCTTTTGTAGCAGTATGGACCAAGTGGCATTCAGCAGACCATCACGTGATAGCTACAGATAATTTTTTCTTTAGGAGTGGCTACTTTTCTCACTAGCATTGCCTAGTTAATTATTTACTACCTTTGCACGTGTTATGTGGATTTGGGTACAAAATCAAAGTTGATTTTGTAGGTTATTTCTGCATTATGTCTGCAATGAATTCAAATACAACAATCCTCTTAACAAAATCTGTAATCTTATAAGTAACCTGAAATATATAAAGTTTTATGAGTAAAACTAAAAATTATTGTGTATTGTAAGAAAAAAGCAGGTGGTTGAGTTCTTTTTGGTTGGTTGGTTTTAGCCTTTTGCAAGGTATGGACAGAACTCCAGAATAAACATTTGAGAGCTTCTGATGTTGCAGCCAAGGATAGGAAAAGCTCCCATTTAGATAAAGATATAGGCTGAAAACAGGTTAAAGTGGAAGGAAATGGGAAGAATTTACTGCAGCACTCCCTGACTGCTTCTCATGGTAATCCGTATGCTTCATTTAACACACTTTGTACAGAAAAGTGGCTTATCTGTTGCCTTTAGCTCCATCACAAATTCAGGAAGGGTGGTGGTGCAAGAAGAGTATTTTTAAGAATTGGTGTACTCGTTGGAAGCATAGAGTCTGTCCCCTTAAAGATAAAAGATCTCTGAGCAACCCCTGCCTGCTCTTCAAGGAAGTGGTTAAATTGATCCATTTTAGTGTGGCCACTATTTCTCAGCTAATAATTTCTGTACTTACTTTAAAAAAAAAAAAAAAGTCTTCCACTCCTGAGGCAGCCAAGTCTCTCCCAAATTTTCTGAGTATTAAAATAATTTATTTATTTTTTTTTGACAAACAAATCACAAATATGCTTTTGAAGATGGAAAAAAAAAGTTTCCTCTGTGATGTGTAAATTAATGCAAAAAATGAGAATTGTTGTGCTACATTTCTCTTACAGCCTTTCTGGTTTTATGGCAGATATTCTGAATCAAGCTACATTTGTAGTGCTGATGTTGTCTGAAGGTACCTGTAATTCATGGAAGAAATGATAGCTAGCTGCTAGAGATAGCCTCCATACATGTATATATGGTCCCTCCAGAGAGCTACAAAACTGCAGTATTGGGAAACAAAAAGTCACGAATACAAACCTCAACAAAGTAGTCTGTAGAAAACTTCACCACCATGTTTGGCTTATGACAAATGATCTTGCATTTGTCAGGAGAGTTTGGTTAACTAAGATGTGTCTGTGCTGCTGTGCTGGAGATGATGCAAATGTTCTTGTAGACCTACTTAAAGTAACTACCTTGCTCCTGACAACTCGAGCACTGAAAGCATTGCCTCTGCATTGTCAGGCCTCTGAAGAGCTCCTTGAGGACAGAGCTTTACTGATGCTGGGACCTGTGCTAGCTATAGCTCCACCAACTCAGACAAGTATGTAAGGGTTGTGATCGCTCTGCTCAGGCATAGGAAACCAGTCTGTGTGGCCTATGCTGAATTTATTCTTCCAGAACAGTGCCTCTAAAAGCAATCATGTTAATAATTTTGGAGAAATGGACAAATTAGTGTGCATTTCTGCAAGAAATTGTCAGGTGTGAACTTACCTCATTTATTCAGGACTGGTGTGTTAGGAACAAGATGGATGCTTTAGCATACCAAGTATTTTACACTCAACATTCTAAAATGATTTTATTGGAAATACATGGGCCAAGATTTTTCCAGGCAAATTAATTTTTAGGAGATATCACACGAATTTGCAGGTCTTCTATTTTACAAACGTTTGTATTTTCCTTCTTAGAAGCAACACAGTCTTGTACTGGCTCAAACAAGAGTATGAGGCTTGATGCTTACTTTTGCAGCAAAACTGTTGAGCCTATGCAGTAGTTTGCCAGTGTATAGGGCAGTGCTTAAATACTTGCTTACCTTGAGGCATCTTCTTACCTTAATTAAGTCTAGGTCTGTATGTTTTAAAGTAATATTTATTGAGCACAAAAGATCTTTTTTAAAACATACACGTGTATATTGGTTTGTGAGGTTGCAGTCAAACGTTGCTGTGCCAGAAGTCATGGTATTGTCCTCTGACAAATTCAGTTTGTTGCAACTGAGTTAGTAACTGCACTGCTAGATGTATCTGTTCAGCTTCTCATGAATTCATCTCTGTATCTCTGTGTTGATTTAAATCATATAGATTTGTCCTGCCACAAATTGAGCCCAAACGCTTGGCCTGGCAACCATCATTGCTTTGAAATGTAAAATGTGTTGAGTTCAAAATTCATGCAAGAGCAAAGAAAGTTGTAAAGCTGAGTGTAAAATTTCAGGCTGCAGCCAGAATTTGATTGATTGCAGTTCTAATGTGCTGTTTCCAAAAGGACAGCAAGAGTTCCTGGTGATTCTTGGTATTTGCTCAGTCAGTATTGAGAGGTTTAAAAAAAAAAAAAAAAAAAAAAAGCAGGTTCTGTTTTGAACTATGCAGCTGGCACAAATCCGTTAAACTGTATGTGGAATTTGTTTTATATGCATTCTTTTCTAAAATTCCTCCTCAGCACCATTAACAAACTTTTTCTCATGGTTGGTACATCCTTGGAATGTAAAAAACAACAACAACAACAACAACAGAAAACCCATGGTCCCTCAAAAAGGATTGTTCTGATTGTTCTGCAAGGAGAAAGCTGTAGCGTGAAATTGCTTCAGACCATCGTTGTCTGAAGAAAGAGTTATGGCTGAAAAAATTCTAAATGTTAAAAATTCTTTTTTTTTTTTCCTTTTTTTTTTTTAAGTTAAAGGGGCATCCCCAGTTTATCTGAAGGTATTCTTCTGTAGCTGCAAGCTGCAGTTGAAATAGTACCCAGTATTTGATGGATTGCAAAATTAGGGTAAAATCCATGAACTTCATGCATGAAAGGTGTGAGAATAGTTGAGAAAACAGGCACATAGTAACAGTCATGAATAAAGTGATAATGGTGATGAGTGAGACAGCAGTCAAACATGAATTCTAATGATGGAATGTGAGAAGAACACTTCAGAGTAAAAAATTAATAGAGAGAAGCTTGTACCAGGAACAAATATAGGTGTACATGTTTGTGCTGATTTTGTTTTTGTGAAAAGAATCATTAATTTAAATGTTTATGGAAACTGGAAGAATTTGTATCTGCATTAATGTCCATAAGGACATTTGTATTCTGCTACCTAACCACAGTAGCTTATATAGAATAGACTGGGCACTTCTGAATGTAGTAAATAGCTTCAAAATTAAATGTGATTTGTAGCTCAAAATATTGATACAGCTCAGCAATTTCTTGAAGGTTTTTGTTTGTTTTGTTACATTTACGAGCAGTTTGACTACTTCATTGTTACTGTCAATATTCAGGATTTATTTTTATGAAAACTTTTGATTGTAATCTGAGGTTATGTTGATTTATGATGTGTGGTATTTGTGTTTGCATATATAGACAATCTGTATAAACCAGAACTCTGCATAATGTGAACTCAAAGGAAATGTTTACAGAGGTCTCAGATATATCCTGCAGTATTGACTAACATTGCTAGTATTTTTGAAAACATATTTTCATGTCAAAGCTTTGTTTGAGAAGCTATGTGATCTTGGAAATTATAAGTTTCTTGGTTTTAAACATTGCAAACAATACCCAAATACAAAATACTTAACTTTTGCACTATTCTTATATTCCTTGCAATTCCTGAAGTTTTAGATCAAATCTTAACTCCTCAAAGATTTCTTAGTCATTTTTCACAAATATAATAGATAGCAATATGAAAGAAAAACTCAGCAGCCAATATGGAATCTATCACAAGCTTCATCTAGAACTTAATCTAATCTATTAATCATTTAAGCATTGATTCCTATACAGTATTCCTGAGGTCTAATATTGATGTCCATCCTGAAGCATGCAATACAAGATCAGTTGCATCTCTGGGGTTATTTGTGTCAGAACCTTGTAGTTAGCTGACAATTTAGACCTAACAACAGACACCACAGACTGTTCCAAGATGAATCAAGATTTGCTGGCCTAAGAACTCGGTATGAACAGGTACAAAATTCTCCTGACAGTGTCATTCTCTCCTGAAGATTCAGTGCTAATTGTATAATGAGAGCACTTTAAAATACATTTTTTTAATCACTGGAATGTTCAAACTCCTGTTTATCCGAAGATATGTAAATCTACAGTATCTCATCCTGGCAAGATGATGTTATGAAGTGATTTCCTGGCAGACCCAGTATCATATAGCTTGTGGATATTGGCAAACACAGCAAATTAACTCTAGGAAGAATTGGTAACACAGTATTTTGTACTTGAAAGAGATGGGGTAGAATTGGCAAAAAAACACCAGAAATGTTCTTGGTAGAAAACTCATTGATGGACCTGGCTGCGAGGAAGAAAATTCTCACAAATGTACCAAACACATTTTCGCATTGATCTTATTTGTGACACATTTACATCATTAAAACTCTGTTTTCTTCTACAGCTTTCTGTGTTTCCACCAAAGTAAATATGAAAAGAGTTGTATTCCACAAATATTGGCCCTACAAAGGCTTTATTGCTTTTAGGATAATTATAGATTTGTAGAAAACACTGGCTTAGAGGAATGAATCCCTGATAGGATAAGCATCTGGGATTGAGTCATTGGCATGATCAAGTTTATTGATCGTTAACAAAATGAGCATACGGCAGTAAATTTCTGGTTAGACAAACGTGTATTTCCTGGCAAGATACATTGAACTGCATTATGGGCAAGGCAAACTGGATTTATTCCTAGGAAGAGAATCCAACAGCAAACATCTTACGGTAAATCTGTCTGGAAAAAGTCGGCATTGCTAGTATTCTGGGAAAGGACATTTTACAGTGCTTCACAAAAAGTGTACGTTTTATGCTTTTAGTTCAAGAGCTGAGGAAAACTCATCTTTGTAGGACAAGAGCTGAAGATTGGTACATGTGTTGGAGAAGTTATATGAAATTGTCTTAAGGAGCAAGAGGTAAATAGATCAAGCTGATGTTCAAAATCTTCCTTGAACAAATCCTATGGGCTTCACGAAGAGGTGTAGGTTACAAATGTCTCTTCAGCATGAACCCAATTCTGTTTCATCCCTGATTTATTTTTTTTTAGCTCACTGCTGTTGCCATAAGATTCTCATTCTTGCACTCTGTAGCATTGCAGCTCAAATGTGGATATGTAGGTAACAGACATGTCCTGGTGCTGAATAGCAATTTCTTTCCTTAGGAAGGAGAAACTATATGTGGAGTGCAGGAAGCAGTGGGTTGCTTTGTTACGCTCCACAGTTCTGCAAATTTAAGCTTACCAGGAAGGCAGATTTAAACACATGCTACTTTTAACTTCATGTGACCAGTCAAAACACTTTTATTTATCATCAGAGACATAAATATAAGGCATGCTAACAAGGACAGGTAGAAATTGTCCTGTCAGGAAAATGTCATGGCATTTTTTGTTCATCTGCAAAGAAGCAAAAGCTTTTTGCATAATACCTATATTATTTTCTGATTTAAGAATTATGGAAGTCCACTTGGGCCTGCAGATCTGTTTTGTGTTTCTACCAGAGCCATGGAGAGTAGAATTTGGGCTGTATATAGCACTTGTTCTTTGTTTCAATTACTTTATTAATAAATGATCTATAAGGGTAAAGATGCCAATTTTTATCAGCTTTTCCCCTTCTATGAAACACTAGAATAATAGTTAAGCATAGCATAAGTTCATGGTCTCAGGAGCCCTCTGGGACAAGATGGATGCCAGCAGAATGGCTGTGAGGTTCGGCATTTCTAGTAGACATTTGGAGCAGTCGATTACTTGACACTCATATTTACAGCCTGTGCAATTTGGCATGACAGGAACTTGGAAAGCTGAGTCTTATCCGCATGAATATGGACTTGGTGCTTTGAAACTTCCATGAAGGCAGTGTAAGAAGGGAAAATGTTGTGTCAGGGGCATCCCCAAACTCTGATTAGTATTAAGAAGGCAGCACATTGTTGGTGCTGAACTGGTGTTGGACAGAGCAGGGTAGAAGAGTTCAATAAAGCTCCTACGTGCTAGTTGCATGTTTTGGAGCCCTTGACAGTATTATTCAGTGAATAAAGACTATCAAAATACAGAGCATCATAATGGTTACTGACATGTAGACAGGACACGGTAAAGTGCATTTTTAATGTTTGCACCTGGATGGGAGAACAGTAGTTTTGAAAAGAAGAAGCAAAAATGTAAAATGGAAAGGAAAAATCTCCCTTAGAAGAACCACTGCTACGCAGTCTTGTAGAAGTGAGGTAGTTTTGAACACCATGGGTAGTTGTTTGATTCTGCTCCCAATAATTTCTGTATGATGAGATTTGTGGGTTATTGAAGGGTGAAATTTATAATTTTTATTTTTTTTTTATTTAAAGTGCATAATTTGTTTAGAGCTGCATATTGACATGTTGTGGGAGGTGATTGTATTGTCATGGAATGAAGCATTCCCAAGGTTTGGAAGGAGAAGGTAGGAAAAGGTTAACTGCAAAGAAAACCAATTATTTTTGTGAGCAATCTCCTGGAAACTCCACCATTTAAGAAAATAAAGCAGATTTTCTTTGGTAATACATTATTATTAGATAGGTCTCGTATCAAAAATGTCTAGGTACTTCGCATCATCAGGTTTATTCTCTCTTGTTTGTAAATGCCAGACGTATAACTTTTAGCCTTTTAATGTTGTCTACAATGTTATTTCACTAATTTAGGAAGTCTCCAGGGAAGTTAATGGAAGCAGCTTTTGTACCTGTGCACTTCAGAGCAGCAACCTGAAGCACAGCACAGGAGCGGTGTCTGCGTGATGATGCACACGCAGCCTGTACCATGTGCTCTCCTTGTGAAAGGGACTCAGCTGTCAGCAGAGTGTGGTTTAGAGGTCCTGGAGGTTTCTGGGCTGTACGCTAATGGACAGAAGTGATAGCTAATAAGCTCCATCTCATGCTGCTGTGTTACACCATCTGGTCTGAGTGTTTATGAGCTTCACATTCCCCCAAAAAAGGCTACCTGTGAGCCAGAGTAAAAGTATCCACACTCCTAAAGCTTTAGCCTGTTGTCTCCTCCTGTATTCCCTCCCAAAAATACAGATTCCTGTTGTGCTGCATTGTGCTTTCTTTGGCTCGTTGTGGTCTAATGATGATGATGTTACTGTCTCCCAGAGAAAAACAGCGTGATGAGTGCTTCCCTGTGGCTGCCTGGACTTCAGCCTTCTCTTCTGCGCAGGGAGTATCTGCAGATTCTAAGGAAAGAAAAAGAAGCACTTAGTTTCAGGCCTCCTCAGGACAGTCTTTCTTGATTTGCCAATTGGAAATTTCTCTCTTTGGAATAACTGGGGTGAGGAAACTGCATTTTGAGGCTCATTTAAAACCTTATGGAGGGAATACTTTTCCTTCCCCTCATCAAATCAAAGTCCACAAGCAAAACTGAATGTACAAAGAGAGTTTTCCCCCAACACTCGAGTGGATGCTCCCTTATAGGATCTCAAATGTGTTACAAAACCTTGTAACCTGCTGGCACCATTCCTGTAGTGCTGCTTCCAACCTTACAGTGTGTACCATCATCTTAGTGAAAAAATGCCTTGTAGTATCAAAAGTAGCTTCATTCTCATCAGTAATTCTTTTGATTTTAAAAGTGAATATCAGACAAAGAGGAAAAATGAGAGAAAACTGCTGAGAAAGGAAATAAATGAGAGAAGGATCACAGCGCGTTTCCAATCCCCCGCTAACAAATCTCATCTAAGGAATAAAAAAACATTCTCTAGACATTACACAAGCTTAACAATCCATTTGTCGGTGTACAGATAAAAAAGGCAATCCTAATTCCCATTCTCTTCTCTGAATCACTGATTTTCCACGGTGTAAAATGCCAGGAATCATAGAAATAAAAATCATAAGGGGAGAGTAACTGTAAGAGAAACCAAGATATAGCAATCCTTACAGTAACCTGTACCTAATACTACTGGAATACCTACAGTAGAGGCTTAAGCTTTTGAGTTAATGTATTGCATACTCTGGCTTGGAGTTCTGCTTCTCTGAGCCTGAAATGATACCTGCAAAATGGTCTTGCTATATTAATACTGCCTCTTCCTGTAACATTTAAAAGTGTCCATGATCTGTTGTAAGGTAAAAAAAAAAAAAAAAAAAAAAAGATATGAACAAACATAAGGAATTTAGGGCTAAGCAAGTATTACAGAACATGGGAGCAAGCGAACAGCTCTGCATTTGTCCTGCAAGCCATTTTATTGTAGGTACTCTTGCTGTGTCTTTTACGTCACTCTTGAAACAAAGAAGAACCATTTTATTTTCCAGGAGGAAAAAAAAAAAAAAAAAAAAAAGTCTAGTTTGCTTATGTTCATTTATAGAGCAGATACTGAAACAAAATAACATTTCTTCCTACGGTTTCTCAATTATGTATCTGTCAGAAGATTTTGTGAAATAAAGAATTGTCAAGAAGTAGCTCAGCATGTTGATAACATTGCTGGGAATGTGGTTAAGCAGCAGGATGGGTGTATTGTAACTCATTTAGAACTTGAATTAGTTTTTCTTTTGAGAATTAGACTCAAATACTTTTGAACTTTGTTCTAAAGGCATTATATGTGAAATAAATTGTGGATGTGATTTAAAATCTAAGGTTCTTCTTTCAAAGCTTCAGTTTTATTGGAAGCTGCTCAAAAATCAGTTTCCTGCTGACTGCCACTCATTAGGAATGTTCCGCAAGTGGATGAAGCGTCTTTAGCTCAGATGGAAAAAACAGCATGAAAGGAATAAGGTAATGTTGAACACCACAGATTGATTCTTTCACCACCCCAAGCATCAGTTACACAATAAAACAGTGAGTACTGACAATTCCAGCTGCAGCCTGTCTGAGAGCAGAAAAGCAGCATCAGATTATGCTGCCCATGGTCCCTGGAAGTGGGGCAAATCTGTCTCTAAAACCAAAGTGCCAAAAACATCCTTCCTGCATGCCTGGCAGTGGAGAAGACTCTGTACCTCCCTTCTGCAAGCACTTTCCACTTTCTTAACACAGATGTGTGATACAAACTCTGCAGAGTTTTCCTTGCAAAGCAGATAAATGGGAGTGCTATATTTCATGATCAAACAGTCTTTAAAGTACTTTACTTAGTAAAGTGCCTTTCCTGGAATTTTTAGAATGCTTCCTAACAGTAGGAGTAAAATAATAGAAATCAAATAATAAAGAACAATCAATCACCTCTGAAATCCTACAGATGTTCAAGGTCATTACACTTTCCTGTAAATGCCATCCCTGTGCATCATGAAGTATGCATGCATGGTATGCCCCCATGAACATGATGCTGCCTCTTGGACAAGTAGCCAGGCAATAGTGGTGCCTTGCTAGAATCTTTGCACTTGAAAAAAATATGTAGCCTTTTCATTTAGAAGGCTACCACAAAATGAAAAATTAATGTAGTCTTCTCAAACACTGAGAAAAAAATGCTGTAGATCATGAAATAGTCTGCAAAACTTCTGTTGACAAGGTTGGGTTTAGCTGAACTCGCTGAGATGAATCTATTCTTATTTTCATCTGATCTTTAAATTTATTTTAATTCTCCCACTGAATGGAGAATTCTTTATACTCTGGATTTGCTACACTCTTTCTCACTTGATGAGACACAATTTACGATTACTTTTATTATACAGATGAAGATGCAATGGTCTAAAAGTGACCAAAATAAGAGAATAATATGGCCCAGTGTGCTTAAACTACATGATTTATGGGAGAGTTTTATTTAAGCTTTCTAGCTTTTCGCCATTATTGATGGTTTTGGATTTCATTGCTTACAGTTCTTATGGACAGCAACATAAGCAGCAGAATAATTGCTAGAAATGCTTAAGGCTCCCTCACTTCCAAATATTTTTAAATGATGAAAGCAGTTGGTGTTTAGAAGTGTGTGAAAACATGATTTCCTGTTCATTTTAAATTACAGAAAAAAAAATAAATTCATGTGAGATTTTCTACATAGCCTAATTTAATAAAATGTAGCCAAGTAGATTTTGTTATGTATAAAAGTTCTAGAAATTGAAATTCATATCACGTAGTGAATAATCATTCACTGTTATATTCATTTCTTAATTCATTTGATTTATTAGTAGTTTCTTGTTTTCTTTTTCTGATTCCAAAAAATAGAAGTTCACTTGCACTTACACTGATTGACTTTAGAATTCTGTACCTCTTGCATTTGATCAAGGGGCTTGCGCAATTGTTTCAATATTGTTTGAAAGAGGTAAACAATACAGGTAAGCATTCATAACTAGAAATATAATTAACAATAAAAGTTCAGGAAAAAGTTTTATTTCTTCAGACATATTTCTATGGCCTGTGAAAGATGCATTCAGTTTTTTAAGGGATGAGAATTCTTGAAACCTGATCAAAAAGAATCTTCAAATATTTTTTAAAACATTTACATTTGATTAGATTTGAACATATTTTTTCCTTCCTTTCAAACACTTGCATAAAATTAATGATATTTACTAGCTTGACCTCTTTATTTCACCATCCATTGGTGTGAAGAAAAACAAAAAATATTTTAAGAAAAATAAAAAAAATTATATTTTTCTTCACACATTAAAAATAAAAATAAAAAAGCATAAGTTCTTATGCTGCTATATTCAAAACAATAGAACTTTTTAAAAAATAAAAATAAAAGTAGATCAGGACACTGGTAATCTGATCTTCTGGAATGTAATTTTGGTACAGACATTTAACCCACCTAGTAAAGAAATTAAAGAAGTTCATGGTTATGTCATTATTTCTAGTAGGAGTCAAAGGATCATATATTGACGTACATACATTGAATTCTTCTGTTTGGGTGGTGGATACATGATTTAATTTTAAATTTTGTCAATAATATCCTATTATTAATAGGATTATTAATCTCACTTCTGTGAGAGTTTTCAAATACTTTACTACAAATGTGTGTGTAAATACAGAAGGGTATGTATTTAGTAGTAGCATAGTACAATGCAATTTCTTTTAAAAAAGAATAGTGGATTTTTGGCACACAAACCTTTTTTTTTTTTTTTTCCTAGCTTTTTTGAATCTGATGACTTTTTTTTTATGCTCATAAATAAAAATAAACTCTCTTCCTTCAGCCCCACTGTGGTGGCCATTGTTCCTCTGAGTCAGTTGCCAGGTGTTTGCCTCAGCTAGACAGAGGGTTGTGCCACTAGTAAAGACATCAGCAGACAGGCTGTACATTTGAAATGGCTGCCTCTGAAAATTTTTATTACTCTAAACAAGATGGTCCGTGACAAGAGATGTTGGGAGAAAAGGAGAGGGTGACATTGGACACCTCCATGCTATTTACTTCTTCCAGAAGCAACAGAAGCAACATATTTATTGCAGTAGGGCTGAGCATGCCTTCAGAGATATAAAAGCTTATTTAGCTAATTTTCTGCTTTGTATTTTATGCTTTGTTGGTAAGACTAACATAGGGGATGGGTCTGCTTACTGCAGGCTGTTTCTACAGCTCATGAATTCCTGGCACCCATCTGTATATCCTCCAGCTGCACTAGAGCTCAATGCAAAGCAAGCCGTGTCTGCTTTGGCCAACTTCTCCATAGCATTGTTCCCGCTCTATAGTGAAGTATTACTTAGCCTTGGATTCACCCGTGTGATGAATATTCATTTGACAGATAATTATCGTCATCCCCAAACAACTCCACTCGAACCAAACTTCTCACACCACCAGTCATTTCTGGCACTGTTCTGGCAGCATGAAGCTTATGGTTCCTCATGCTTTATTAATGCTCGGGTATCAGATGGGGTCAGATGACCATGACGAGAATTAAAAAACACTGCCTTTATACACTTGTGGATGTTTCAGGAAAAAAGAATACGAGGCATCTGCCACTCATGTTTACACATGCTACCTTAAACTGCACACCAGACTGGGAGGAAAGAATGCAATGGGCAGAAACAAGGTGATGCTTTGCTGGAACTTGGTTCTCCGATTTAGAATGTGTATTGCAATCAAGTGTTCAGACATAATATTCCAATATTTTCAAGTTTTTCTCAATGATTATAGGTACTAAAAGAAAAGTCAGTCTTTAAATTGGCTATAGGAATGGATTGGTCTGGACTTTCAGTTGGTATAATTTTGGTCTTTCTTTTGTGTAATTATTACATTAAACTTTAAAAGTAGTTGCGGCAGCAGTGGCAAGAGATCAGTCAGAATCTGAAATGGTCAGACTTCAGTAATGTGTGCTTTGCAAGTGATGTATTTACTGACTTCGTGTCTTTGGCAATATGCAAGATAATTTTATGGTGTTTGTATCATTTTGAAAAAAAAAATCTTCAAACTTGCTTAACAAGTCTGCCTGCTGTAATTTTAGCAAACTAGCCTAAGCAAGAAGGCAGGTCTGTAAAACAGAAAAACACTGATTTGTGAAGTTTTCTGGCCAGTATCTTAAATTTTTCTGTACCATTACATCCTCAGGTTGCTTTTCACTTGATGTTCTAATTTCTGTCATGGAGTCCACCCATTTGTTCCTTGCTGTTTGTGCATTGCCCATTTTCAAATGAAATAAACCAGAGAGATGAGGGAATATTTCATTGATGCGTGATGTACATACTCTTCTGAATGTACTTGTTGTTGAAAAGATGGTTCAGAGGAGTATCTTTTGTTAGCACGGAGAAAAAGGTTCTTTGTACTGTGCTTGCTTTCTTCATTACAGCACTGCAACTCCCTGTTCATCACTGGTGGTATTGAGTCTTCCTCCTGTTCAAAGCCACCAAGCCCAAGCCTTTTCTTCCTTCTTCTCCACTCCACTGTAAGTTCTGGCATTAAAGGGCATCTCATCCTAACTCATTGATCAGTTCTTCGTGTATTGACCGAAATAAGTCAGACTGCTTTGCAAGACCAGTACTGTCAGAGAGGATCTTGCTATGTTTTTAGAGAGAAGTGATTTAAGCTTCTACAAACAAATGTGTGGTGTTTTTTTCTTCATAGCCACTTCTTGATATACTGCTTGCAGCCTGTGCTAGTCGTCCTGCTTGGCTGTGCTGGTTGTTTCCTATTTGTGCTGTCACTGCCATATCTCATATCAGGCACAGTACAAGGTGGTGCAGCTTGGGAAATCATGAAGCAGCTGACAGGGAAATGAGACTGTACTGAATGGTAGATAACACCAAGAAAGGCAAAACCCAAATGGGACTTGTGCCCTGTAGAGGGACGCTGTTACTCATGAAGACTGAACTCAGGAGGTTTTCATGAAACAAATTTATTAGGAAAAAGCAAAGGAAAAGGGCTTTAAGGTCTATTTAAACATAAAACTGTTAGATAACAGAAAGCTTTGTACAAAAGGATGTTTAAGCATTTCCTTTCTTGTTACAAGGCTAGGTAGTAGTTTGTGTTTTTTCCGATGCATTTATTTCTGTAAAACAGCTAAGGCTGAAGGGAAATAGGGACTAAATTCTGTAGGCTTTCACTTTAAGCCTCTCTGTTCTGCAGATTTTGTCATAAAAGGAATGCTTGTTGTATGTCTGAGGTCAAAACTGTAATATTTATAATTACACATTTTTACTCTTCTTTTTGTTTGTTTTCCCCTCCTTTATATAGTAGGTATACACATGAGCTGTGCATTTCACAATATGAAACAGCAGCTGCTGCAATCCTTCCAGAGCAGCAAAAAGCAGAACTAAAGCAAAGCACGCTTCTAAAAAATGAAGCCAAACGAATCAAGACTCTGATCCTGCAGTGTTCTTCTGCGATCCCCTGTGTGGTTCAGAATCCCTCAGGTGCAGGATAGGGCCCTTTTCAAGTCAGAACACCTGTCTCTATGGGGCACATTAAAGCTAATGAAGTTTATCTAAAATGACTGCACATTTCCTTTTTTTTTTTTTTTTTTACTTCCCTGTATACCTGTATATGGAAATGTCTTTGTGGTTCAATACACAATTGCTCTCATTTGTGCTCGAATCCGGTATTCCCTGGAGTCTCTATTTTGCGTGCTTTCTCCCTTCTGTGTCCCTTTTCTGATCATGGCTTAATTACATTTTAAATGCCTTCTGTGTTACTGTCTCCACCACCTCAATTAGTTCACCTCCAACTGTGTGAATTTTTTAATAAGGAGACACAAAGCGTTTCCAGCAGTACTGAACTTGAGCTTTGCTTATCTGCCTGTGGCAAGCCTACCTTCAGGGCATGGAAGACTTTCCAGGGCTGCTGTAGGCTAATCTGGTAGTGAGCTATCTCACTCTTTTGGTTTCGTTCACTTTCCCTGGGCTGACAGAGTACTGTCAGCTGCTGGGGAGGCTCCTACCTTCAGCTCTCCCAAGCTCATCAATCAGGCAGCAGCTTTGCAGAACCAGGAGCTGTGGTGCACAGACTTTGCTTCCCCCTGCTGAGCTGTGGGGCCTGAGAGCAGAGCACAAGGGATGGAGGCCACTGGTGTGCATTTTGTGTTCCACCCAAAAGGGGTCAGTCTCAAAGGCAGATGCTGGGAAGCTTTAGAAGCTCTGTCTATGCAGAACGCTAATACTGTGGGTTGTTCCTCCTGTACTTTTCGGCCCGTTAAGACCTAAACAAATAATTTCATTTTCTAATTTACATTTTTTTGGGGAGATTTGTCCAACAAGGTTGTTTAGTTACCAGCTTCTAGCTCTCCCGTGTTAGGGAGCCAGCCTCCCAGCCATTCATAGACATCAGCAATACCAATGTGCCCATTTATTTGCTGATAACGGGGACTTTGTTTTACTCCTGGATAGGCAACGTTATCTGCGATTTGCATTAGAAAGAGCAGGTGCTTACCTGCTCATTTTCAAAGGAGAGCAATCACATTTTAATGCTTACCTGTCAGTGGCTTGTTAGTTGCTAGGTATCAATTAGATAGATGGCTGTGTCTCTGTGAAAGGTAAAGATGCTATGTGGTTTAAACCCCGGGCTGGTGTTTTCAAAGTCAGCGATTAGAATAACTGCTAAAACGAGCGTTATATGCCCAAATAAACCGTTTAGTATATCAAAACAATAGGAACTTATGTTAAGAAAGGGCAAGGGAATTGATGAGGTCTAGAGCTGGGAAAAATGCAGCCTAGTGCTCCTACCCCCATAAAAACACTGGAGGTATTTTTAAGTGCAGTGGCATTGTTCCCAAAGCTTGGATATGTTTTTGGTGACAGATGGCAGAGACTTGCAGCACTTCGTCAAACTTTGTGAAAATGTACCGAGGTCTTTTGATTTGGTGTGCATTGAAATTCTTCTCATCCTTTATTCCCTTTGGCACAGTACAGGAATGATGGTACTTACTCGCTCTTTTGGAGCTCTTCAAATCTTGAGGTGAAAAATGAGATGAAAACAGATCTTGGTATTCTAAACAAATATTCACAGAATCACAGAATCATCTAGGTTGGAAGAGACCGTCAAGATCACCTAGTCCAACCTCTGACCTAACACTAACCAGTCCTCCACTAAACCATATCCCTAAGCTCTATATCTAAACGTCTTTTAAAGACCTCCAGGGATGGTGAGTGAACCACTTCCCTGGGCAGCCCATTCCAATGCCTCACAACCCTTTCAGTAAAGAAGTTCTTCCTAATATCCAAGCTAAACCTCCCCTGGTGCAACTTTAGCCCATTCCCCCTTGTCCTGTCACCAGGCATGTGGGAGAATAGACCAACCCCCACCTTGCTACAGCCTCCTTTAATGTACCTGTAGAGTGGGATAAGGTCGCCCCTGAGCCTCTTCTTCAGGCTGAACAACCCCAGCTCCCTCAGCCGCTCCTCGTAGGACTTGTTCTCCAGACCATTCACCAGCTTTTTCACCCTTCTCTGGACTCTCTTGAGCACCTCAATGTCCTTCTTGTAGCGAGGGGCCCAAAACTGAACACAGTACTCGAGGTGCGGCCCCACCAGAGCCAAGTACAGGGGGACGATCACTTCCCTAGATCTGCTGGCCACGCTGCTTCTGATACAAGCCAGGATGCTGTTGGCCTTCTTGGCCACCTGAGCACACTGCTGGCTCATATTCAGCCGACTGTCCACCATCACTCCCAGGTCCTTCTCTGCCTGGCAGCTCTCCAACCACTCATCTCCCAGCCTGTGGCTCTGCTTGGGGTTATTGCGCCCCAGGCGCAGGACCCGGCACTTGGCTTTGTTGAACTTCATGCAGTTGGCCTCACCCCATCAGTCCAGCCTATCCAGATCCTCCTGCAGAATTAGAATCCCTCCTAATATACAGGGAATTGGGCATCTTGTAGTACCTATTTAAATAGCTTAACAGCATAAAGACAAATGCTATTGGAATAATTTTGGAAAATGTTATTGGAGGTACACTGTTCCCTTCTGTAATCAATTTCTCCACTTTAACAACCCTGAATTTTGTAGATCCTGTGCTTAGGAGCTTTATTATGTTGACATAAATGGCTGAGATTTTCATATTTTCTTTGTAACCACGATGTGCATTTTAGGGTGAAATATGTTTTAAGAACAGTTTATTTAACTTAAATAGTAATGATGCTGGGTGATATTTAAGCCGGATTACCACAGTGTATTTTCTGGGCATGCACGCCTGCAATGACTGCACCATTTTCAGCTGGGATACCTTATTCCATCTTAATATGAGAATATGATTTGTTTAAAGTTAAGTAACTTATTAATGGAATGTAGTGTAAAGAAATAATATCTGGAAATATTAGAAAAATCTTGGAGGGATATCTTGGGGAGGGATATGTGTTAAATAGTTGGAAAATGGTTTCTGTGATCATGCCTATTAAAATGAGATATGCAAAAACAATTATTTCCATTAAATTGTTTTAAACTGCAGCATAGCTGACCTTCACATCTGACTGCTGTTATCGAAATCCCTACGGTAAACTGAACGCTTGAAAAAAGAAGGGAGCAGAAATGGTCAGAATTTTTTTTGAAGGGATTTTAATCTCCCATTTCTTGATCACATGGAACATTTGATGACAAACCTCTCGAGGTTTTTGGGGAAAGTGGGGTTATTTGACTGACAATCTGTATCCCCAGTTGGCTAATCAAATGCAACGGATGTGCCAAGTTGTCTTTCATATGTTCTCATCGATGTCAGGTTGGCAGCCAGATGTAATTGGACTTGAATGGAAGTACTGAAGAGCTTGCATGCATGCTTTCTCCCTTTCCTGTTTCAGGATTAATCAGAAGAGTGTATTTGTTGGTCTAAATGTTCCTTAATTGTTTAATCTAAATTAAGGTATACATGTATACTGCATCCCTAGTAGATGTTCATGTGTTGAGATCATCTACACCACAAGTAAATTTTTCAAAGATCTGGAAAAAAGGGGGGAAAGTGCAAATGTGTGCACTTGTAATCCTAAATAGTTCAAAGTTTCACTGTCCTAAACTCTGAAGTAGGAAGTGTCTCACAGTTTGTGTTGATTTTTAGTGGAAAAGGTGATCACACGTTAAAAACTGTTATTGAATGTACAGGGAAATGGGATATTTTAACAGTGAAAAATGAATCAGTGTGGATTGGATTTTCAAAATCATGAAAAGAAGGTTGGATTTCTAGGTTTATTGTTAGAGCATAACCTGCTGTCTCTTGAAAACCTCACCTAGGAGATGGTTTTAAAATGCTTTGTTGTGCTCTGATACTCTTCATTGAAGGCACTGAGCAACCTGATCTAACTTGGCCTAGCTCTGAGAATGGGAACAGGCTGCCTAAAATCCTTTCAAGTTTAGTTATTTTAAGGTTGTACAATTCTATATTTAAATAGTTCTGTGTCAGTATTTATGTATATGTAATATTTCACACTCATGTATATTTATATATATAAAGAGAAAGAAGTACAAAATTAGGTATATTTTTCTGCCAATCTTTGACATTCCACCAAAAAAAGGATGGATGAAAATTTCAAATTTTGTCACCATTTGACAGTCTTTTCAGCTGTGGGAGCTTGAGAGAGGAATTGGATGTACTTTCAGCTTACAGCACTTATGCTGCTGATTCCTAAGGTATGAAGGGGCTGGTTGGTAGCAAGTCCTCTGACCAGCACACTTGGTGATGCTGGAAGCTTGCGGGCTGGAGTTTGTCAAGCTTTTACCAATCTAATCAGAAAGAGACAAATATTTACGTCTCTAAAGAGCTATGTAATACTTGTTTTGGTTTGTTATGTTTCTTGACTTCTCAAAAATCACAATAAATAGTTCACCTTTCAGAGCCAGCAAGTGTCTGTCAAGATTTACAAAGCTGTCCTGATGCTGTCTGTTCTCTCTCACTAGCAGCTTTTTCATTTCTGATCTGTTGGTAAATTCTCTGCCCTGAATTACCAGCAGATTCACAACAAGAAGGAAAGGATACATATGCTAATCCTGTCAGAGGGTTGTTGGTTTGGGTTAGGGCGATAGGAGCTATTGCTCCTCTGTTTCTCCTGTTCCTGTGGTGGCAGGACTGTGACAGCAGTGACCATCTCCTGTTTTTTGTCTGCTGAATGCAGAGCCTGGGGAGAGCTTTACGCCTCACCCATTCCTTTCAAGCGATTCTGCCTCCAGATGCTTACTGTAATTGCAAATATTCAAATTGCAAATACTCTATTGCAAATACTGCAAATACTTCTTCCTAATTTTCAGGGTTTTTAAAGATTCAAGAGTTGGAATGTGAACTTTGTCAGTGGATGAAAGTCCTACAGAAGCCTTGCTCCCGTTTGTGTTGTTTCAGACCTGAAATAACTCTTAGGTGTGTTTGCTGGGTGACCCAGGGTGACACAAACCACCTTCCTCCACTCCAGCCTGCCTCTGGGCACTGTCAGACCTCTAACTTAAAAGGACAATGGGTGATAGATTCTCTTTTAAGCAAATTTTAAGTGACGGTAGACCTCCGTACCTTTTGGTGGAAGTCAAGGTGAGAAAGTTGTGCTGACCTGTGCCCACATACTATCTTCTTTATGTGACCCACTGGCATCATAGACAATTTTTCTAGATTTACAGTAATGTAAATGAATTCAATTATGATGTGCTTTGTTTGTTTTTAATATATTGTCATCTAACACTTTCTAAGCCAATTAAAATTGTACAGATACCTGCAGTTTTATATTCAAAAAAAGCTTTGGTATTCACTCATGTCAATGGTTCTTCTAGAATTTTAAAAGAAAACAAATTCAATACTTTTAGAAACAAAACATGTATTTTAAAAATATTTTACAAACCAAAATAAAAACTGTTGGTAGAAATTAATTTCATATTTCCATCCTGAGTTCTATTAGAAAACAATACCTATCATGAAATCTCTAAGATTGATATTTGAATGAAAGTGATTCTGCTTTAAATGTAATTGTGTTCAGAAATTCCAGAAGTTTGTAGATATGTAGCAACAATCTGAGGATAATTTCACATTAAAAATTGGTAGTATACAATTTATACTCTGGTAAAAAAAAAATTGTCCGTCAATCTTCTCTTAAATGAGAAAGAGGCTTCCAAGCTGGAACCGCTGCCTTATCTATGCCTGGTAAGTTATAAGTAGACAGGACTAAAGCTATCAGTACTCCACTGCTTCGCTTTCTGTTGTTAATCTTGAGGAAGAATATTAATTCATATGAAACTTTCAAAGAGAAACATTAGTATTTTTTTTTTTCTAGATTATTTGATTCATAGTTTTGCTGTACTTCATAAAAGTCTTTTTTCTTTTTTAGTAAAAAAATAAATAAATAAAACTACAGACTAAGACTATAACCAGCTTTAATTTTGAAAATTTAATGACAAGAAGAAAAGATCTATTATGAATTGCTTCCTTTAAACACATACACAAATGCCAGAACTTGTAAGTGACAAATGATTTTAGAACCAAGGAGACTTTTTAAAATTCTTGAAAGAAAATAGAAGTGCATCTCTTATAATGCACCGTTTGGAAACAACAGATCTTTTTTCTTGAAAATTTTTTCTTTTGTAATATATTTTTGCATATGGAAAATGAAATTGTAATTGAATGTATTGTAAGGCAACTTTTCCAAAATCTATTTCAACTCTAGATTACAAGAACGTCATTTATTCTCACAAATGATGCTGAGGTTCTTTCTTGTCTGTGATAATTAGATTTTTTCCCTCTTGCCTTTAATAGGGTAGAGTTAGTGTGGTCATTATTTGAGACTAAGTACGTTTCTTTTATCAGAAATTTAGGTTAAATGCTAACTCCTGGCATTTGCTGTGGTTTTATAACTCCAAAATTCATTAAAGGAGATATATTTATGAGTGCCTGCAATAGAAATTCCTCTTTAACAGAGTCTGTGTAAAGGGAAGTATTTTACATCATAAAGCTGCACTTTAAGAACAGGGAAGGCATTAGCCAGCAATATTTAAGATGTATTTGAACTTGAAGGATTAAATTCCTGATCTATTGGAAAATGATAATGTTTCTTTCTAAATTAAACTGAGACCTACTGCATCCACATTGTATCTCTAGAAGCCTTATCTCTGACGTTTTGCTAGTTACTCTTGAAAACGCGATCTCCAGTGTTGTAGATTTCCAGTAGTCTACAAAAAGGATTTTCCTCTTCTTGGAAGAAAGGATGTTTGTCCATGTCTTCCTAAAATTAGGATGATTTCTATGCAAAATTTGAGAACTACGTTTCCTTATACATGTTGGATTTTAATAGTAATTTAAAATAAATAAATAAATCCACTCTGAGAACTCCAGGCACATTTTTAAAATTGGTGCATTCTACTCCTGCCAGTCTGCTTCTGCCCTATTTCTATGTTTGAAGAATTAGTTTGAAGAAGAGACTTCGAAGGGTGTTTGCCATGAGGCATGGCTTGGAACCTCATCCTCTGCTTCCTCTGGGGAAAGACCTGAGAAATAGTTTCTTTCCTTCTCGTAAATTTTACAAGCCTAAGGGTTTTGTGAAAGTGCAAACTTCTTCTGTAATCCCTTAGTTGCCTAATCTGCAAATTTCATGAAATTTCTCAGTGTTATAGCAGACTCTGATTCCCATTTTAATCCTTCCTTATTTGTTATTACTTTTATTTTTAATTTACTAGTATCTCTGGTGGTAACTGGAGATTAATATAAGAAAGTAAACCATAGAGATAAGGGAATTGTAAAATCATAGAATGGCTCGGGTTGGAAGGGACCTTAAAGATCATTTAGTTCCAACCCCACTGCCATAGGCAAGGACGCCACCCACTAGATCAGGTTGCTCAGGGCCTCATCTACCCTGATCTTGGAATGTAAGGAAAAGTTGAAGTACAGTAAAAGAAAGCGTGCAATACTGTATCTTTGATATATGCATAAAAACGCAAATGATACCTTCTATGTGCAGATTACTTATGTGATTATTTTCTTCCTGAAATAAATGCAGCTGAATGTTTTGGACTGTGATAATAGTGTAGCAAGTGATAAGTGGTTTTAAAAACAAACAAACAAAAACAAAAAAAAAAAACAGTGTAAAGTGCTTTTGCAAAATATTTGATTTTTTTACTTCTTCCTCAATGATTCTCATATGAAAGGTTGCTGAAGTTTAATGTCCTTAAATAATATTGTCCCTGGAAAAAAGTAGTATGTTCTCAACATGGAAACAAGAAAAAATAATAATAAAATGAAACTTTAATAAATCAAATGTGAATGCACAGAAAAAAAAAAAAAAAAAGAAAAAAAAAGAAACATTCACTGAGTTATCTAGCAGGTTATGTCACATGAATGACTTTATAAAACAGACTTAAAATGTCTACACATTTACTTCTCAAGTCCAGTATACAGCCAGTAAACCGTAGTGCTGAGGTGAGAAATGAGAAATTTTCAGGGCTATTGAACACACTGAATTTAGTGGAGTGCTCAATAGCCCTCAAAATTTCTCATTTAGGAGGGTGCATATGTATTGCTTCAAAAACTGGACATTAATTTCTTTCCCCATTTGATTTATTTTCTCCTCCCCTCTCCTCCTTCCTCCTCGTATCTATCTTTTGCCACGAGTAGCTGGCCTTAACTTCTTATTTTGAAGCATATGAAATGCACTTGCTGATTAAACTATTGGTGGTAGTTCAAAGTGTGAAATTCACCACGTAGTACTGGAAAATCCCATGCCATACAGCAACCTCAATTACTGCATGTTTGGGGTATTTTTTCCCCTGCATTCGTACTGTCACTCCTTCAGACATTAGCTTGGTAACTTCTGTGACTGTGATGCTATTTGTGTTAATGTATATTATTTGCCTGTGTGGAATTTCTTCCAATTTTGTTCAGATTATTCCCATAGGATCTGCTCCCTAGAGTGACATTCCTGCTATTCTCAAATAACCTCTAGTGTTAAAAAAAAAAAAAAAAAAAAAAAAAAAAAAAAAGGCAGACTGACATCAGATGAGTATTGTATAATTAGTATATATAGTATAAACTTCCAATACACTGACATTTTCTCCCTCCATCAGAGCTACTCAGGCTCCCCCCAAGTTAATGCACAAAATTTTCTTTATAGTTTTGCATTAGCAAACATAGAGCAATTTGTACATTTCGACATGGAGAACTGATTTTGTGTGCATTTGGGTGGGGAGATTTCTCAGAATAAGAAGAACCCTATACCAAGACTTAAGGATAAAATAAATTTCTGAATCAATGATATTCAAAGAGACTTTTAAAATATATAAATCCAAATGGCTTTATTAGGGTTCATACAAGGCATGCAATAGCAACTGGTCAAACTATTTCAGTTTATAATAATTGTCCATTTTTCTGTAAGTTCTTTCTCTAGTTAAACGGATAAATAAAATAAATATTTTAAATAGGTATTATTATTTGTCCTTTTGTTATTTATACTAAATTACATTTTTCCATAAGGGAGTATGAAAATTTGAAAGGATTTGTGCTCATCTCTTTTTGAACAGTTGTTTTTTATTATTATTATTATTATCATTTTAAATATTTATTTATTAAAAATAATAATAATAATAATAAAACATAACTACTCCCCTAGTTAGTTTTTTTTAAATTAGCAATATTCTTGGCAAACAGAAACAATGTGGAAATTCCACAAGTCCTGCAAGTCCACTAAGGTCTGCAGAAATCCTCAACTGAAGAGCGGAGCCCCACATTGTTGGTATGTGCGCCTGGCAGGTATGAAGGACAATGAGATTGTCCTGAATGTGCCCTGGGATAAATGCTTTGTATACGCATGAAAATGCAATTAAGTTGTTAACTCTACTGGTAGTTAAATTAATGCTGTAGTAATATCCCAAATAATGGGTGGGTGTATCTGGAGAGAGAAGGCAGAAGTTTTCAGTAGCTCTTGTTTGGTAGGAGCAGTGTTAGAGCTGGCTGCCTGTTCAGCTACACCATTCTTGTTTCAACTTGAATTTCTTAAAGAAGAGAAAATGCACCGTTGTCCAATGAGGTCAAATTTCTCTTTAACTGCTCCTCTCTGAAGATTTTTTTTTTCCCCAGGAAAACTAAGTTTTGTAAAAGTAGAAAAGTAGAAAGAAAGGGATCTGTTAATTGAAACGTTGATGAGTTTTTGTAATGCACCCAGCCTTCTTTCTATTTTCTGTTCATAAAATATTTGATATTTCTTTATGTTTTCTTTGTTTTCTTTTATATTTCTTTTATTTTTTTTATATCAACTTCTCTTAATGAGAGTAAGGGATAAAATACCTGCTTTTAATAGTTCAGCTACAATGGCTACAAAGCTCAAGAGTTTAATATTCTGATATGATCTTCCATATACATTCGTAACAGAAGCCTTTTTTTCCTCTTTCCACAGTTCATGCAAAAATTTGAATTTCATGTTAATGTTCCCTCATTTCTCTTGTGACTGTCTTTTTGGTAAGACTAAATCTATCATAAATCCACTTGAACTTTATCTCCTTGTGGAAATGTGTAGTATTTTAGGTAACAAGGTTAGATATGCTGGCTAAACCAGACACTCCTGGCACACTAAGTACTTTTCAGAAAATGCAGCCCATGGGAGTTACTACAAAGGCTTGTATACTCAAGGAATAGGTTATTAAGGCAGTATATTGAGTTGGACTGTGGTTGGCTATGAGTTGTAGCATAAAAAAGTCACTTTATTTTTTCTCTGCCAAAAAAATAGCTGAATATTGAAAATGCTAGCTGCTACATTTTGAATTTACATACAGACTGAAGGGTAAATTCTGTGTTTCTTAAACATGTGTGATCTAATTAGCATTTGTGAGATTCACTGTGATGAATTTTCCCACTGGCATATGCAATTGCAAATGGCAAGACTGTAGACTGCAGGCTGCCTCTGGTGGACATCCATGGAGGGAAGTGCCTGCATCCTTGCTCCCTGAGGGCCTGGCATCAGCTGACATGGCTCATGAAGTTTCCAGAGTATTTGTAATTACAGGAAAGTTTCTTTGCTGCTGAAAATAAGTAAAAATTGGCTTTGAAGGGGAAGGGGGTTCAGAAAGTGCTTCATGTGTTGTTATTTAGTTGACAAGGAGAGACATAACCTGAGAAAGCTGCTTTGCTGTAGTGCTTCACAGAAATCTAAGTTTGAAAATGAAAATAAGACTGCTTTTTGAGAGAATTATATAAGTGTTAGGGAATTGTTCCAGTGGAGGTTATTTCTGAAGTATGGGCCTTGACCAAAATGTGAGTGAATATTAAGTCTGGTAATTAATTCTTTTGGTTCTTATTCCATGAGGTTATAAATAAGTGTGTTTTTCAATATAAACAATTCTTGAGGTACATCAATAAACCATAATTCTTTGGGAATACTTTCCCTCCAGTTCTTATGAGAAGCACTGCAGACCTGCTGGTCTTAAACACACTTGTCCAAATGCATTAGTCTAATTTACTTTCTTTGAATTTTGTATGACTTCAGCAGATAAATCTTTTTTTTTTTTTTTTTTTTGATAATATACTTCTTTAAATGGCAGTATCTATTTATTCCTCCTTTTCATGTTATTTGCTAAAGTGTGTGCTGACCATCAGAATTTTCTGTTTGAGTGAACGATGTGGACGTGACCCCTGCATGTGACAAGCTGGTGCCAGCCACTGGCCAGCACGATTTAGAGGGCAGCATGTGGAGTGAAGCTCTTGTCACTTTTTTATAGTAGCTCAGCTCATTTAAGTGGAACTTTAAATCAGTTATTTTACAAGGGAGCATTCACTCACTTTTTGTTAATGGAAAGTGTTTGTGAACTAGTGGCATCCACAGCCTCCTTTTAAAAGAACAATTCAGTCCTGTCAGGGTGGAACAGCATCAGCCTGTTTATGGGATTCACTCTTTAATGCATTGATGCTAGGTGCTGGGTTAGTTGTCCAGCACCTTTGTTGGTTTTTATTTGGGTTATATACATGTCCTTTTCTGGATTTGGTCAAGAAAAATAAGAGTGACCACATGTAATTTGGAACTGTACTTTGTATAAAGGTGGCTTTATTCATTTATGTTCTCAGAAGGAAAGCAAAATTTAGGAGTGTAATTCAGTTGCGATGGTTGTGTCCAGCATCAATATCTGCACTGTTCATGTCATAAAAAAGTTTGGTCCATGCTGTCTAATTAAACCAAGTGGAACTAGTTCATCATGTATATAATACATAATTAAAATGAGAGTTACAAATAAGTCATTATATGAACAATGCTGCATTTAGTTATATCCAGTAACTTGCTCTGAGATGCCCTCTGTGTATGTCTCCAATGCCCAATGAGCTTCAAAAATCTCAGAAAAGCAAGGCTTTTCTGGAGACTGAATGTTTTGTGTTTACTGTCCTAGCCACAGGGGAAGGAGAGTTTTCTCCAGAGGGTCTCAGTGGGGTTCAAATCTCTCTTGCAGGCATCTGGAGAGGATTGAGAACCAGCATCCAGCACAGAGTCTCATCCCAACTGCGCAGTTTGCATTTGCATCCCCAAGTTCTGCATTGAAACACTTCTTCCTTCCGCCAGGCAGCCCAGGGACAGTTTTGACAGGTCCCAGGCAGCATGAAGGAGGATGGCATTGGAGACATAGATCAAGAGATACTTGCTCAAGTGCCAGCTGTTCCCTCTAGTGCAGAAACTATGCAGCCACCTCCCAACATCTCACTTGCTTTCTCCTAGCCATCTCCATCAAACCTCAGAGCCCACCTCAAGGCATTTGAAAGACTTGGAGACAGAGCTAGTGAACGATTTTGCAGCTTCCCAAGTGGAGATCTGAGATCAAGTCCTCCTCCTGTGAGCCTGGAGAAGAGATGAGGGTACCGTGGAGGGTGCCATGGCTGCCCTGGCGTGTGAGAGGAGCAGGAGCAGTGATGGTCAGTGCTGCTGTAATGGGCTGGTCCCTGCAGTAGCAACACCAGGGAGCCAGGATGACCTTCCAGGGCTCTTGCACAGGAAAGTGAGGCCATGGCCACTTCTTTCTATTTGCTGTCCGCCTTTTCCCTGCTCTCTAGGAAACACATTGCAGTTGCCCAAGCTCAAAGCCAGCCCATGTAGGCTCTTGCCACAACAGAGAACTTCAGGAATATTTATATGACAAAGAGATTTGGTTTACAGAGGTAGATGACTTGAAAACTGAGCCACTTCAGTCTGTTATATCTTAGCATTTGGTTTGTAGGTTTTGATCAATGCCTTCAAGAAAATACCAGGGCTTTTAGTTATTTCTGAGAGTAAGCTTAAAATTATAACCGATCCTTTCACTGGCTGGTAAGTGGATTAGTTTGGCAAATTGAGTCTTTAGTTAGGATGACAGTAGAAGCAAATATTTGTCCTCAGTCTCTCTCAATGACCCTTGTCTCTGATGTTTCTTCTCTAGAAATTGAAAGAATACTGTATATGTGTCTGATATTGTATTTAGTCTCTCAAGATGGCATCCCAGGTCTGATGTTCAATTAGGGAGTGCAGTTCTGTAATCCTTATTTAATTAGAACTCCTTGTCTGACTCCCTGGGAGTTGCATTGGTAATTGGATTCTCACAAGTGAGAATATGCAGAGGCCACCTCAAAGGAAAGTTATAATTTGCTAATGCGTCTTACTTACCTGTAGTTCTTCGAGAATGTTTCCTCTGCATATTCACATGGTTCCTGTCCACCTTCTGTTTGTCCTTGGATTGCCCTACAGTTGTGGTGTTTAATAAGAGTAACAGAAGTATTGAGCACTGTACAACTCTCCCAAATCTCTAATCACTTGGTGTCATGAGATAGCACTTGTACAGTCCTAGTAGTCACGGCTCTTCTAGGAAGTTCCTGTAGTTCACCAGCACTGGAGAACCAAAACCCACTGGTGTGAATATG
The DNA here is from genome assembly GCF_047663525.1 of Anas platyrhynchos. Classification (NCBI taxonomy): domain Eukaryota; kingdom Metazoa; phylum Chordata; class Aves; order Anseriformes; family Anatidae; genus Anas; species Anas platyrhynchos. The sequence goes on from NC_092596.1 coordinate 1,913,096, forward strand.
CAAGGGCAGCACTCTCAAAGAGCAAGTCAATGGTAAGTAGCCTTTCTTTGCTTTCTGTGATTAACCAAATATTTCTGTCATTATTTTGTAAATTCTATATTTGTAAATTATCTGTGCTTTCCTTATCATAAAATCCTGTTAGATAGCTTTCTGATTTGTGAGATTTAATTTTAAAACTGTTACCTTTCTGACAAAAAACAAAAATATCTGTATTTTTAAGGTTTTGATATTAACTCACTTCAGTTGTAAATTGATATGTTGCTATCGGTGTGTACACATTTGAATTACATATTTCTATCTGACAAAGACACAATTGCAGTACAGTATTATATACTTTAGAATGGCACTCTTAAAGAATTGTGTTATTGTAGTAGATTAGATAGCAGAGTGAGTCATTGACCAAAAAAGGGTTCTAATAGTGTTAACAATATTAATTCTCAAAACAGATTCTCCTAAAGAACACCAAATGTACATTGTTTTTCACTTTTTTTTTTCTTTTTCCTAAACACTTCTGTGTTGTGTTTTTTTTGTGTTTTTTTTTTTCCAGACATGGAATTCTGTGAGACTCCCCATATTCTGTGCTCTGGCTACCAAACAGATTTACATGGTGTATCTGAGCACAGCTACCCACTAGAGGTGGGTTCAGATGTGGAAACTGAAACCGAAGGTGGAGCATCACCAGATCACGCCCTGAGGATGTGGATGAGGGGGGTGAAATCAGAGCACAGCTCCTGTTTGTCAAGCCGGGCAAACTCAGCATTGTCCCTGACTGACACTGACCACGAAAGGAAGTCTGATGGGGAGAATGGTAATAAAGAAATGCATTGAATGTACTGATTAGAAGTAGTAATTCATTGAGACTTTCTTATTCTTCTTTCTTTTCATTTCTTTTCTTTTTTTTCTCTCCTTCCTCCTTAGGTTTATATATTATATGAAAGTTGAAAAGATTGTTTAGTATTTGGATTGTGTTTATAGTGTAGATGGAAAATAAGACAAAAAATGAGACCAAATTTCTGTTAAAATACATTATTCTAAAGAGCAATTACTTTCCTATTTTCTCTGTTTTTATGCAACAGGGAGATTATCACTTTATTTTAGTGGCCTATGCATTAGGTTCTAAATTAAGTCTTTGTGAGTATGTTTAAGTCACACGTTTTGTGTGCAATCCATCCTGCATGTGCTGGCTTCTGGTTGTAGCCTGAAGTTTCCAGTGTTAGGCTAAGCCCTTAGATGACTTAATCAACAGGGCTGGCTGAGCATATCTCTGTCAAATCTCTGTTCTATGTTCCTCTGGATATGGAGGGGGGATTCTTGGGTCAGCAGTACTTTTTGTTTTTTGTTTGTTTCAAGTATTCATTCTCTTTTGGGATTTTTTTGTTTATTTGTTTGCCTTATATTTTAGAAGGGCAAAATGTGTATTAAATTGAGTAACAAGGGGAAAAGAGTCAAATTATTTATCTCAATGCATCATAATCAATGAAAATCTGCTCTCAATGTTTCCTTAAGTGTAATAGTAAGAATACGTAAACAATTTTATCATCTTGGTATCGACAAGCTTAGCTCATCTCTCAATTTCTGTTTAACAGCTACATGTCAGAGTTGGACTTGATGATAAGGAACTGGACATAAGGATCCTTGTGGGTCCCTTCCAACTCAGGATATTCTATGGTTCTGTGTAGTTAATGTAATTAACTAAGTAGTTAACAATGTTAATAGTTAAATGCAGTTAGATAAGTGTGGTTTGGTTTGTGTCTTTGTTTTTTACTGGTTAAGAGATCAGGGAAACAGTGAAAGTGGCAGGTAGCACTTCAATGTTGACAGTGATATATTATAGTGAATCTAAAGTAATAACATCAAAGAGTTTTCTCTTGAATGTCCCTTCTGCAGAATGTCCATTCTGTAGTTAAAATATGGGGTTTACATTTGTTAAATATGAACCTGGAAATATATTTAATATATATAATTTATATTATATATATAATTTCAATGAAATACTCATTTGAGGATTAAGTTTTCTGTGTTATCACATTGTATCATGTTGCAAGGACCAGTTAATCTTCAGATGGCATCCCCAATTTGCATGAAGATCAGCAGATGCCTGCCTTCTTGTAGCATCCTACTTCTGCAAAATTCTGTGTAGGAGTCATCCTCTGTAAAGTCTTGTTGTGTAGGGGGGTTTGTTTGTTTTATTTTGTGTTTTCCTAAGGCATTTAATTTTTAGATGACAGTTGAAGGAATTGAATCTGGCCTGTCTAAAATCAGTTGGACTATGGAAATGGTTAAAGGGAATGTTATCTTAGAAAGGAATGTGCATGCTTTTACTCTTCAGACTAAGAAATGCACGTGGCCATTTATTTTTCAAGTGGATGGGAATTTGACATAATGAATCAGGATTAAGCATACAACTAAGTTATGTATGTAATACAAGTTATGTATTTCATTGAATGCAATGGTGCAGCTGGGTATTCATGATGTTTTGCTAGCCATACAAGTTGCACTAAGTATGTCAATCTTGCTGTAGATGAAAATTATTGTAGGTAGTAAAGGAAATGCTTTTGTTACCTTCCTCATCCTGCATTGCAGGATCCGTGGGTTAAGGGTTGTTAAGATGGAGACATAAGCATTAGGTTTCATCAGCAAAGAATGGAGTGGTTTCTTCTAAATGCTTTTCTTACAGAATGAATTTAATCACTTTTAACTCATTTCTTACATGACCTAGAATGGAACAGAGTAGTGTTTCTGCATGTAGATTTACTATTTGGTTCTTTGTAAGCTTTATAACAAGTTTTTAATTAAAATGATTCTGTGGGTTAGGTATTTGAATATAATATTTAACTAAGCAGTTGGGAGAGAAAAGTGAATGCAAAATTAAGTTGGAAGAGAGAGCTGTGACCACAAGCTTATTTGAAATCTTAGTTGTCTTGGGGCAGGATAAAAACGGAGTGGGCATCAGTGCTTCTTATGGAGTTGAGTAATTATATTTATAGTCTTAAAAGTTAATGTGGATAAATTTGAAGACAGTGTTTCAAGCTATATTCATTTATATTGTGTAGACCTTCACAGGTAAGTTCACAGTCAAAAATTCTGATCCAGAGAGCAGTGTTTTCTGTCTGGGTTAGCACTCAGTAACAAAGCATTCCTTGAGCACAGACATTCTTAAATCTCTACTTAAATGAAGTAATAAATGACAAATCTTTCCCTTTTTATGCAGTCATTTGCGCAAAGTGCTTTAGCAGAAAGCCACAAGTGCTACATTTATCCCTGTCAGCTACTGCCACGAAAGTAGACTTTCTTTATGCCAACCAGCAACTTCTGTGGTGTGAAAATGGTTGAGCACATTAGAGCAGTTGCTGGAAACTCACAAAATGCTGGTTTCCATGATACTGTGCCATTGCTGTAAAAGTAGATGTTCAGAAATTCTGGCTTTAGAAAGGTTATCCAAATGGCATGTGAAGACAGTTAATTTGAAATGGAAGTAAAATTAATGAGGAAGATACAGTTGTTGCATTGTTTGAGAAAACTAATTGCTACTACTGTCTATATTTTGAAAAGGTCTGTTGATTTTTGCTGTTTTATTTTTTTTGCTCTGTGAGCACATGTCTGGTACAAATGCAGAATAGCTTCTCTGTGATGACGTTAGGGCAGCCAAATGTGTAGACTGGTAAAGCTGTTCTTGGGATTTTTTTTGCTTTACATTGATCCACAAATATACTTCCTCAAATTTTATTCTGTTAAGATATTCCTTGAGCTTTTCTTACTCATTCAAAGCTCTAGCAGATGTTACCCGACACAAGATATATCTGTACCTGCGGTACTGTTGAGAACGAAGATCATACTCACTTAAAAGGGACAAGGTGGACTCTTAAAAGGACTAAGCTGATCAGGATATAAGGAGGTAGCATGGACTAACCAAAATTCTTGTGTGGTTTGAGAGCTGAAAGTAGTAGAATAAGATAATTGAATGGTTATTTGCATAGATCTGTTCTATAGTGCTGTTACTACTGTGCAGACATAATTGGAAGATTGAATAAATAGAAATTCCAGACAAGACAAAAACTGATCTGCACTGCCTTGAGATTGTCTTTTTTCTTTTTTTAATCTACCTGAGGTCATCAAAGACAGATTTTTATTTTTATTTTTTTATTCCGGAGGTGCAGAATTCCAGTAAGTCTGTACTTACACCATTCTGGATGGACATACTTGTAGTTCTGCAGAGCAATTGTGTTCTAAAGAACAGGTGAACAGGCAAAGCACAACCCTTACTTCAAATCCTTGGTCTTTGTGAGACCAGTGGTTTGAGTGGGTGTAACTAGGAACTTTCACAGAGTCACAGAACTTATAGGTTGGAAGATCGAGTCCAACCTCTGACCTAACGCTAACAGTCCCCACTAAACCATATCCCTATAGCTATAAAAATGACCTGATGCATTTATTTTAAATCTTTTTCAAGCCCCGTGTGTCAGTAATCAAGGTATGTGCCTCCTCCATGTGCTGCCTATTACTCTGAGAATATATATTTCTAACGTAGAAAGATGAACAATGACCAGGTTACTTAAAAATGTTATATGTGCTAAACTTGTACCCAAATCTAGTGGAAAAATTTAAGCATACTATACCAATAGCTAGTGCCATTAGGAGATTTCAGGTACTGGGTCAAACAATTCTGGTTTTTAGTCTTTGGCCTATATAGTTCATAGTGCCTTCTTATTCCAAGTAGCAAATAGAGGTTGTCACTTTTCTCTTGCATGTACTTTGATCATAATCAGTGTGCTTTATTATGTTTTCTGACTACTCAAATAAGAGAATTTATTTGAGGATTATTTTCCTTCATAGACATACTGACTTTTGTCATTATCACTGTTTAAACATATTCTGGTTGTTCTGAAAGCATTGAACAGATTGTGTGAAAAACCAACATTCCCATTTAAATTAGTGTTGTCAACGTTAATGGCAACTAATAATAGCCTATTAGTGCACAAACTGCCTGAGGCTTTGCCTGAGGCTAAGCAAAATATATATTAATGGCAAGTAATGAACGACCAATTTCATGGGGATCATTGCTTATCTCTGGTATAGTATAAATATTTATATTTTAACCAGAAAAGTGCTACTCTATGGTACGTGAATGTAAATTTTGGACAGAAATGCTTCAAAATAACAATATTAAAAACAGTTATTTTCTTCCATTGAAGAAGAGTACATTTACCCTCAATTCAATGAAACAAAGGTATCTGTCATTGCAGAATATCGGAACATTCAGTTCAGTGGTTTAGTCTGCCAGAATACTGAGCTGGCACATTTCTTTTTTTTCTTTTTTTTATTTCCTTTTTTTGGTGTACAAGGTATGGTCCAGGTGAGGACACAACCCTGATCTACAAAAAGGCTGGTCTTGGAACATACAGCTGAAACTACATGGTATGACATGGAACTGCATCCTTGTGAGCTGACAAGAAGACTCAAGTCCATTTTCTATCCTCTTCCCCACTGAATTGATTATGCAGTTCTTGGGTTTTGCTTTACAGGATGTCTGTGCAGATGTAAAGCAGGGTGTTTTTTTTGGTTTTGTTTTTTACCACATGTCAGTTGAACTCTAGTAAGAAACTCAAGCCATTTCTCCAACACCACAATTTTTAACATATGTCAGGTTGTCAGATTGCTATAACGTGGTTGGTTTTGCTTACTCCTGAAACAGACTTAATGTGTTTATGCAAGTAGATAGACTTTCTCTCTCAAATAGAGAGAACCAGCAGCAGAGTGCTGGTTTCTCATGTAGCATGAAATGCACCCTCTGACTTCGAGTGTTCAGTTCCTGTGGCTGCATTATTTTATGACACCTTGACTTTCTCTATACTTGACAATAGCGTCTTTCAGATTTACAGGCTAGAAATTAAGGTGTCACTACATGCTGAAATATGACTAGATTGATCATGGGATATAGCTTTAGAGTACTTGAGGCCAGGGGATTATTATTTTTTTAATAACAAACTTGTCTTTTTAAAAACAAAGCAAGAAAAAAAAATGTTTCCTTTTTCCCACAGAAATTATGGGGAAGGCTCTTTCTCAGCGTCAGTGTCCAGGATCAGATTCTAGTTGGTGTGATAAACTTTAATAATATCAATAATTTTAAACTGTTTAAATAATTTTAAACTGCAAAGACAAAATAAGATTAGCCATGTATAAGTGGAAGGGAAATGAGGAACTCTGACGATGAGGTATTTGCCCATGTTTACCCAGTGAATCAGTAAGTGTAAGATGGTCCCTAATTCTCAGTCCTGGGACTAAGTTTTGATTTGAAATATGCCACCTTAAATCGTGCACAGCTTCACTGGTGTCAATACAGATCAATTCTGATGAGATCAGAATTCATTTCCTCTATTCTAGCTGGATTAACACGCACTTTCCTTTACAAATCCATGCAAGGCTACAGATCAAAGCTGAGTTTAATGACATAGAAACATGTAAGATTAATATTGTGTAAGTCACCCAAGTTGTTTTATACCTTGGGAGCAGTGGCCCATTTAATAGAGCTTTTGTCTCTGCCTAAATCTTTGTGGGTCTTTCCCTTTGATGGCTGGGTAGACGCCTGACTTTTGGGCAAGTCACCTCAGCTCTTTGCACTTCATGCTCAGTATCATACTTGTGTCTGTTAAAGGGATAAGGATGCTCAATTAGTAAAAGAAATACTGGAATTGCTGCTGCAGTGTGAGAAGAGCAGCTCTGTGATAACTGTAGTTACTCAGACATGGGGAGGATTTAACTAAGGACAAGGTTCTGATTTAATTTATAGTGTGTGTCAATAGACCTACTGTGAATTCACACCTGTTTAAATTAAACCTGAATTTAGCTCTTCATAAAAGTCCTGTACTTTAATGCAAGAAATGGAGAGCATAGGGATTAATGTTGCCATTATTTACTGGTATTTTGTAAACAAGCCAGTCATTAGGCTGATCGCTCACCTTCTCATTTCTCCGGGAAATTACTACCAAGAGCTACATTATAATAACAATGCCTGTTCTGAGAAGAGCATGTGATTCTCTGTGCAGGAATTTTGCTTGTAATAACAAAGGCTGTCTGAAGTATTTCTAATAGCTACTGTCCTGTCACTCTCTATTTACAATGGTGCAATTAGGAAATGGAGTTACTAATTTGCAGGTAGAAGAGTCAGGTCAAATACGTGCATGTAGCCTTGAAAATATAAAGGTAAACATCAGTCTTAATCCCATTGTGTGTGTGTCATTTAATATTTTCCTCTCCACTCCTAGTGTGCTTTACTTTGCCTTTCTATTGTGGCAAGGATTGCCTGTAAAATCATGGCTGTAGATGACTGTTGGATCATTTTAGACACCTAATGGATTTGTGCAACCACAAAACTTGCACAAAATACAAAGCCCCATTGTGAAATTCCTTGCATTTTCAGAGTTTGCTGTAGCTTGTGAGGTATTTGATATATGATGCTTTTGGATGTTTGACAGAAACAGGCCAATGATCCTCCCCTAATGAAAGATTTCTTTTGCTTCTGTTGTGTTTTTTCTCTCTTAGTGTTTAAATAGTATTTATACTGCTTGCTTCTACTATTGTTTCAAAGAAGCCTACTCAGTGTCAAAGGCAGTGCATGAATCTCTGCAGTAGCACAGCAATGCTTTTTGCAGTTTTGGAGTCAATATACTCCGACATTGCAACTCCTTTGTTGGACTTGTTAAGAGTGTAAGATGCTTTTGTTGACCTCAGAGTGGCTCCTCTGGAAATGTTCCTGTCTCAGAGGAAGTGTGTAAGTCATCTGAATTGTTTTGTATAATGTGAGGTGCTTCTGTAAGCACTGTCATGGAATTCTTGAGTTTGTGCCCCTGGTATTTAAGCCCGTTATGAAATTGCTTGTGTATTGAGACTTAGCTAATGATGAGTTGTTGTTTGTCAGTGTTGTGGGGAAAATTCTGCCTTTTAAAATGACTGTCTTTATTGCTTTCGCTGACTGACATGGGTATTACATCTGCCTATCTATTGTTTTAATCTTTACGCATATGGTATTTTAAAGTCAGGACACAGAGTTGTTAAAACATTCCCTTTATTGTATTTGTCTTGTAAGCAAAATGAACTAATTTAAAGACAAATATCAAACAGTATTTAGTATTTTGCATTAAAGATAATGATTTTACATTAAAGATAATGAAACTATATATAGAACGTTGCAGGTGTATTTTTGATATTCTGTAATCCAGATGACCTTTGCCCACAGCATAGCAAAATGTAGCTGTGCATTTGCACAATATCGTGTAATCTTTTTATCCCTGCAGTTTTGTTTTCTTTCATTGGTAGCTCAAACCAGGGAGGGAGGGAAGCTTGAGGAGAGCAGTCAGGTCTAATTTTTTAATTTTTATCTCAGAGATGAATAACTTGGCTGTAGAGTTAAAAAAAAAAAAAAAAAAAAAAAAAAAAACTTGGCTTTCCTCCTGTGTTACACAGAAGGGACAGTGAATGTGGCTTAAGGAGCCTGTAGCAATACAACTTATTGCTCCTTGTTTCTTTTAAATCTTTTTGACTTTCTCAGATGGAAATGAGAGTGCAGGGGAAGTACTTCCACGAATATAATACAATGCAGAATGATGTTGCTCTTTGGGAACCCAGTTATCTAGGCTGCCACCAAGGGAAGCTGGAAGGTGGGAGAGGCATCCTGCCTCTGCCTGCTGTCGGAGAGCTGCAGTGCAGAAGTGTGAGGATTTGACCCCTCCTTTAGGCACCCTGAGTGAGAACAAATACCAAATACTTCTGGTTTGGAACATCTAATGAATTGTACATGAGGACAGCTCTGGGCTGGGAACAGTTCCATTCTACACAATAGACACGTCTGTCCCAATGGTTTATTCATGTTGTTTTATTAATAAATTTATAATGTTTTATTTCTCATCTTTTTTGGTTAAAGTTTAAAATGTATTTGAAGATCAGAAGGCTGCTTTGCAGAAACAACCTGCAGTCATTTTATCTGTATTTCATTTGTAGTAAAATATTTATTACAGTTTAATGCTGGCACTTTCACTTTTGTGTACGTATTTGGAAATACAAGTAATTCTTGCTTATATGTCTTAACATGCAAGTGTTCCTTACGGTTGGAACCTGGTTTTCATCAAGGTTTAGGATGTTGTGCTGAAAGCTGCAAGTTGCATTAGTTCAAAACAAGGCTAACAAGAAAACTTGGGAACTCTGATCAGAGGAGATTATAGTTAAGGCTACTAGATATACAAGATGAATCTACTTCTATGTGTGTCTTTACACCCTCAACCAACAGGATACGGAGATATCTAGAGCTTCTATTTCCCCCAGCAAGATTCTTTTCAGCAATTTCACATTGTAATACCATCAGATAAAAGAAAGGGATCTAGCAAATGAGTACAGCATTGGTAGAAAAGTGGAATACTGACAAATTATCCTTTTAGAGTTTAGCAAGGTTTAATCTAAATAGAAATTTTTTTCTTGATAATAGGAGAACTTCTAAGAATTTATTATTTTGTCCTACCATAGATGACAAAGATTGCTTGTTCTTCCTATTCAACTTTTTTTTATTATTATCTTTTTTCTCATTTAAGTCATTGTGTATTAAATTACATGGGAAACTCTTATCTTCAATTTTCAGATTTGCTAGTATTTCATCTCCTGTTGGTAAGTATGATGCAGATCAGCATAAATCTGTATTATTCAAAATCAAAAATATTAGCATATCTCATCTTACAAATGGGAATTATTAATAGCAGCAAATAGCTTTGGTCAGACCATCTAGAAGAAACATAGAAAATGGAAAAAGTGGATGCTTTCTGTGGTTGTAACCTCTACAGTCTTCTAAAAATGAAAGATAAAACAAACGTATTAGACTATTTTGCCTTTCTGCAGTAGAGAATAAGATAAGAATGGGAAGTTGTATGTGAAAATACAGTTAGTTTATACAGAATAATGCAGATATGAATACTGCTTGTTTCAGCTTGCTTTTGTATGCAGCTCATATGAAATGAAATGTAGTATGGTAGATATTAATTTTGTTTTCTTCAAGTGTACCTAACTCTATTCCCCCATTTTTTATTTTGTAATATGAGCATAAGAGAAAGTGAATAATTAGCTCTTCTAGAACATAGGTCTAGGAGCACTAAATAACTCCTGCAGGCTGCTTCCTCTCCCTAACAGATGTTTTTGAGTAATATTTTAATTACATTCACATATTCTGATGACTAATTATATTGCCAGTGTTGTTTCTTTATCTTAAGTTTCTACTCCAAATGATTTGCAATGGAGATTTTACACAAGGCTTCCCAGTGCTGACAACGAATTGAGCAGCACGTCTGCATCTGATTGTTGAATAACTATTAAACAGGAGATGTAGTGAGAGCAGCCCTTTGGCAGCAGAAGCCAAACGTTTTAAAGTAGCTGTGTTCCTTCACCTTGGGTGGTTTCCAGAAAAGGAGCTGGGGGGAAGTGAGTGATCCTGAGGTTCTCATGTACTGGTGTCGCGTTAAAGGGGTGTAGCTGATTAACCGTCACGGGCCCGTTTAGATTCAGAGTACTGAACCAGTCGGACATTCACCAAAACTGGGGGTCCGTTCGGACATTCACCAAAAACGTAATAACTGCCTGGGGGTCCACTCAGACATTCACCAAAAACGTATTAACCACCTGGGGGTCCGTTCAGACATTCACCAACAATGCATTAACCGTCTGGGGGTCTGGTTAGATTCAGAACACTGAACTATCACGGATAACCACCCTCACCCTAGTCGCATTAATGAGAGCTATCACAATGCAATCAAGTATGGTTTATTACAGCAACAGATAATCAGGTTCTTTTGGATTGCTGGTGATAGTGACTATCTGCAAAAGCAAGCTAGTATGCATGAAATACACAGGTGTTATAGGTGTTACAGATGTTATACAGGTGTTGTAGGTGTTATAGATGTTACAGGTGTTACAGGTGTTACAGGTGTCACAGGTGCGCAGCCTAGAAATAAATGCGTTAAAAGGATCAAAGACTCTATAGAGATTTATAAGCAAATATTCAGATCTCACCCAAAGGCGTCCCAATGGGGGGGGAAGAGAGGCTCAGCCCGTCGACTGATCCCAGGAGTCAGGAGGTCCTAAGGATGTTGTATGTCCTCGGGATGGTATCTCCCCTGACGATGGTATCTCCCCTAACATCCCCTCTCTCTTGGGCCAATTTATATTATTTTCTATCTTTTAGGTGGAGCTTGAGTGGCTCTAGTCAAGCATATCTTAGTTATGATTGGTGAAAAGTTCACCCATCTCCGTTTAAAGTAATAGGCTCTGAGAAATTCAGAGCACATGCTCGGTGAGGGGTGGTCACACCTTGGAGGCGGGTAGCTTTTGGGATGGAGGTGTGTTTTGGTATTATAATGATATTATAATGAGTAAAAAGAACACTAGGGTACAGCATTTGTCAAAACATGACAGGTCTTTGGCTTAGGGTGGCAAAAAGTGCAGCTTTGTGCACAAGAACAATCGAGGCGCCACCTGATTACAGAGCCTAGCCGTGGTGTCTCCACTCCACGCTCCATGGTGTTCCTTAGAGCTAGCACACCAAGTTTCCCCAGCGCGATAGCATCTAAGGTTGGGAGCCTAGGGAACGCTCAGGTAATGCAGTTATGCCCTACCCTGAAAGCCTCTTCAATGCTGTACCTTTTCCTTAAAAGTGTGAATGTTAGTTTTATTTTCCTAGTTACTTCAGGCATTTACACCACAACTGCAATACCAAGTCTGCTAAAAGACCTGTATGCTGGAGGAGATGTCTGCAAGCGAGAATGGCTTAGGTCATTAGGACATCAGGTCAGAGTTGCTCAGCTTTATCCACTGGAAACCTTTATAAAAGCTACCAAAAGAATGTAAGAAACCCAAGGGACAAAAGTTCAGGCTGTTCCTAAGCTGTATATAGTGTTTAGTGTGGTTCGTCTTCAGTATTATATGCCCTACGGTTATATCTCCTTTGGCATCATTAGAAAAGTAATCAAGAGAGCGTGATGTACTAGATCTAAAATAAGAGAAAATATCACTATTTTAGCAAAAGCCAAGTTAAAAGAGAGAAATGTTTGTATCTATTAAATGTCCTCCTATCCCCAAATGATAAGTACATTATACAGATTTGAACACATGAATATCAATGATTGTGAATTTCTGTGACTCCAGCCACCGGGCTTTTTCTCTGTTTTTCTTTCACTGAAAATACCATACACTTTTAGTGTTGGTTGTCCAATAATACTGCAGAGTATGATTCTAGTTTCATGCAGCCGATGTAGTTTCATTTTAGGGATATATTTTGAAACAGATTAATATTATTGATGAATTGTTAATTTTCTTTTGGCTTTTGAATCCAGTCATCATGAGCATCACTGAATGTTGCTTTGGGCTTGTTTACAACGATTTAGTAAGCATGCCACTTGTTTTGAAGCTGGAATGAAATCACATTTGTAAATGGGTTTGAAATATTTTGTTGTGGTTTATCTTTATATTTTCCAAAATAGTGTTACACTTCCTGTTGTACACATACCATGGCCAAGGTAGAATGGCTACAACTATCTTTTTGTCTTTGCCTGTGGGGAAAAATATAATTGTGTCCTTCTTCCTCAAGCCTGTGTGGCTGCATGTTCAGTCAGCTCAATGGTTATCCCGACAGTCCTATTGATGATTGCATTGATCATTTTTCTTCTAGCCTGTGATTATGTCTCCATTCTAGCTTTATGATTTTTTATAGTTCACTTCCTCCTGAGCAGCAAATTCAGCTGTGTTTGGTTGCGTGCATATTTTGCTAGGACTATAATCGCCTGGATACAGATTTTGCTATAGTAGCTAATAACCTTCAGTACTTGAAAGCTCCTTCTTTTTATAACCTATCTTTTTTCCAATACATTTTCTGATTACTACACTGCAGTTCGATTTTTATTGGATCATTTTAGAGCATAATAATTCATTTCTGATCCCTAGTACCTCTCATCCATGTCTGAAGTGATCCACATTATTTCAGTCACTTATTTTTGTTTACATCTTTCCTCTGCAGACAGTCTTCTGCATTTTGTCTCAAAATATCTTACTGGCTGGCATCACCATTTTACTCTTGTGATATCCAATTTCCTTATAATACAGAATCAAAATGCATTTTTGGTACTTTACCAGTCAACTCTAGCTGAATTTTTTGAGCTCTCTTGTAGCTAACTTATAAATTGGTTGGTGGCTAATACCATCAAAAAAGCTAAATCAGAAAGATCTGGAAAAAGAAGTAGGAAGACTGTTTTATGCTGAATGCTTAAAAAAAATAACATCTATAAATACAATAAAACATGTATATGCAATTACATTAGAATTTAAGCAATATTAAATTTAAATAAAATTTAAATAAAGAGCCGCAATAAGTAAATAGTCCAAATCAACTGCTTTTTTGTTTGTGTTGGTTTTATTTTGTTTTTATGTAAGTCTTTGTTGAATTATTTTTTCATTCCTAGCTTCTATAATAGATTAGAAAGACTGATTATCTTCTGTTTGGTAGAAAGAAAGAAGAAAAAAACTATACCCCTTCACATTGCAGAAACTTGTGGTTTGAGTTAGGTTTCTCTGTCAGGCTTGGTAGGAATTGTTGAGGTACTGAATCATGATCACATCTGTGGTAAGAAGCCTCTAGAAAAATGGCAGTTAATTGCTACTTTGCTACTTTGCTACTACTCAAATGGCTTCAGATCATTTTTTTTCCAATGCTGTAGGTCTGTGCAGTCATGAAACAAAACATAATTCCTGACTGTGAACTCAGGTAAATTGATCCAGGATCTAGACATCTGGCCAGGCTCAGGTTGTAGGTTCCCACTGGGGAAATGTGTGTTAGGAGTCAGAATGTGAAAACATGGAGAACCTGCAGCCGGAAGCCAGCAAGGCCAGTTCATGAAGCGGAGATGTTTGGCTGCTAGCTTTGCCAGCTCAGATCATGTTTTGATGATAGTCTTTGACAGCAGTTCCCTGTAGAAATCCACATCACCAAAATCTACAATCTCTTGTATTGTTATCCCTGTCATTGCTGTCCTTTCGCTATATAATGATGTAATTTGCAGTTTTCTATGCCCATAGGAAAAAAGTAGTAGTTGAATGCTCTTTGAAGAGTAGTTGGTTAGTTCAGATGTAGAGCAGAGCTGCCAAAAATACATGGCAGCAGCTTCTCATCCTTCTGCTTCACTCCTTCTCATGTTCCTTGCCTTTCTTAAAAGTTTTATGTCCTGTAAGGACAACACATTGCTGTGATGGTTTTGGTGAAGTCTATGATTAATAATATTCTCAAGCTTGAATCCTAACATAAGTACCAGTGTGCTAGTAAAGCTGAAAAAAAAAAAAAAAAAAAAAAAAAAAGCTGATGCAAGTCAAGAAGTGGGAACATGAGGCGTTAAATTAGTTTTTAAAAAGTATGTATCAATTTTCTGAAGCAATCATCCCTGGAGAACTAGAGGACCTGCAGAGAGAGATCTCCTGAAGGTTTTGTCAAACTTTTCCTGCATGGCCTTCTAGGAAGAGAGTTTTGGGACTGGTCGTGTTGCTGGTTTTGGTAAGTGGCAAATACAGGTATTCTAGTTCAGTACATCCACCATTTGTATCAGCTTAAAAAGTTGGAGTCCTGGAAACATTTATACACCTGACAAACATGAGTGGTTGCACTGAAATCAATTGCTACTTGAAGGAAAAGGTAAGCAGATGAAAAGCTTATGCATCTCAGTTGATAGATTTGTTTGTTTGTTTGTTTCTTGACTTGCACAACTGTTACATCAAAATTTCAATTAATTGGAAAAGTGGGTGTTTCAAAAATCAGACTTGTTCAGATACTTCCCTTCTTCCCGTATCTGCATATATTGATCCTTGTGGAGATACAAGAAAAGCAAATATCCCAAATTGCAGCTGACTGGTTGATTGAACATTTGTTCCAGTTCATATGAAGAATAGTTATATTTGGAGGAGTTCTCTAGCTGAGTGAGGTCAAGCAGCCTGTGTGGTGTGTTGGTAATCAAATTTAGACCCTTCTTTAAATGCTTCCAAATGAGTGACTAAAACAGTAAGAAGATAAATTTACCTAGAAATTCTCTGCTACAAGTAAGTCTTTCTCACAGACTCACTATTCAGCTGATCACTTCTACAAATACTTTCTTTAGCTTTGCTTTAAGTGGAGATAGTGACCTGAAAACAGATGACAAATACTTCTGTGCATTTTTTTTCCTGATCAGTCATTTTATTTCCTTAAGGATAACAAGGAACAACCTTCTACTAATTTAACCTGATTGTTTTTTTAGTGCCTATCAAATGCAATGACATTTCTTAACTTCACGTCTTTGAATTAATTCCTGGACTTTCCTCTTGAATGTTGCTTGTTTCTGCAGATTTAGGGGAACATGGGAGATCGGTTAGTGACGTGTTTCTGGGTCACCTCAGTTTCATGATAAGCTGGTGTGACTGAAATTTATAGTCATCCTAAAAAAAAATAGAGTAGTAGTAGAATGCCCAGTCTCACTGAGCTGTCATTTTGGAGGCTGAAACATGACAAATTATAGTGATGAGAGAGCTATATTTACTTCCATTCTGCTGGATGGAATTTAAAGCATTTGGAAATACTGTATTTGTCCTCATAACACAGGATTTCCTCTTGTTTTTAGCTTGTACAGTATTACCTGGAAATGTTTACCTGTGTTCAGTATACACAATGAAGTTTATCAGTTAATGGAATAGTAGGAAAAAATACGAAAAGTACAAAATACTAATTATAATAGGATACTGTCATAGAGACAGGTCATGAGAAAGGGTTTTAGTTAGCAGTGATGACCTTATCATTTGGCAGTTCACTAATCTCCTAAACACTGCTTCCAGGCACCGATGTTTATTCCTTGTATTACAAGAATGCTAATAGATTCTAATCAAAATCAAGGCTTATTTGGCTTCATGTTACACAGACATAGTTAAAATATGAGACAGTCCTCTGAAGAACCCAAGCAGTATACATATATTGATTATTTTATCTCTGTTATCTTGCACAGGTTCATTCTGGGCCTCATATAATATGCATAAAGCTCCTAGATACAGGACATGGTTATTAACTGTGAACTTCATTATTATCCTTTCCTTATCTGTTACTAAGATTGTAGCAAGTCAGAATTTGCACAAAAGTTTAGTTTCTGTATAAGAAAACTTCTATTATGTAAAGGATAATTGATTTTTTTAAAGTTTTTATTTATTTTTTTTTATATCTTTGTTTCCCATGTAGTCTTTTGCAGCCTAGAAGCTATAGCAGTTAAAATGGAGAAGTGGAGCAGAGCTTTAAAAGTGATGTTTGTTCTTTTTATTGCCGTTGTCTGTGTTTAGAAATATTAATTACTGCAAATATTTAAATATAATACTTTGACTTTTGAAATTATTTTTTTTTAATCATGGCATAGATAATTCAGATATTTCTTACAATACTATTATTTTAGTTGGCTGCTTCTTTAATATTGGAATTGGGAAAAAAAATACATGTTGGGCATGCCACAGTATCTATATTAGGGATGTAGATCTCTATGAAAAATTATAGTGCAAGATGTCAGAAACGTGTGTTTTACCTGATATTTAAACTGAAGATATTATAAACATCATTGCTGACACAGAAGTAGATGCAGAAGACTTCGAAGATCCAGAAGGACAGACAGGAAATTGAATGGGATTCAGTGATGGGGAGAGTAACCAAAAATAAAACATCAAATAGGATCTCATTTCAAAAGCTGTAATGCTGAAAGGGACCTTAAGGGGCAGTAAATGAAACAACGGGAGCCAACAAGTCAAGTGCTACCTTGGGCTGCCTGTGTATGTTGGTCTTGTCTGGGGTCTGTGAAATACAGCAGATGCTGCTAAGGCTCCTGTGAGCAGTCAGTGCTGAGCATTTCAACACCAGGTGTGTATTGAGGTGAAGAGCTTCTCAAAGGAGTGCAAAATATCATTACGTCTTCGGGACTTGTTAGTCATCTTTAACAGCACTGAACGTGTTGAGAATGGCCAAGTGACACATAAGAAGGGGCAGTGATAACTCTGAAACAGGTATGGACTGAGAGGGAGGAGAATATTGAAGGTCACTAAGAGGCAAATGGTGTCAGGCGCACATAGAGTATGGTATGGAATAAATGGGAGAATGTATCTTTGCTAGCAGGCAAGGACCAGCAATGTGGTCTTGGTAACTGTAATCTGCAGGCTGAGATATTTAAATGAGAAATAAAATATAGCTTTAGAGTGATTTAGTCATTCAGCATGGGGATAATTTGCCAAGCAGAACACTTGGAGCCCTTAGGGACTGAATGTTTTTCAAAACATGCATAAGATAAACCTTGCATCATTAGGGCTAACGTGGGGGTCGCTATGTGAAACTGGTTCTGATGGTGAAAGTGATGAGATCGGATAGGCACATCAGCTCTTGCTTTGCCTCATGCTCTGTGAAGATATTGTTTTTACTGACTGTTACATTTTTCAAACATGTCTGTTTAGAGTAGTATGAAGCAATAAATGAGGTGGTGGAGGTTTTGTGGCTGCAGCTGTTTAAAACAAGCCAACACAATTGAGTATCTATGATAAAGGACATGACAGGCATGTGATTCATTGATTGTAGTTCTTCATCAGTTTGTAGTCAAAGAAAATTACCTAATAGATCTTTCCATCTCTGACTTGTGTGATACTGTCTATAGTTCTAGCTGCTGCCCTATACATTTGGCAACTGAAAAAATTGTGTTAACCCAAAAATTAACACTAAGAAATTAATTTTCTATCAGCAAAGAAGGATAAAGGCCATTCAGTTTGTTGTTTACACATAAAGCTTATTGAATCTGAAGACTGTACATCTGGGAATGGGCTGGTAGGATCCATTTGTAAAATGATAATGCCAAAACAGCAGAGAAGTACTTGCACAGTAGTCAGCTGTAAGGGAAGTGGAGTTCAGGCAGAATGCAAGTCAAGGTATTTGGGATATCCCAGGTAGACAAATGTTTATTACAGGTGTAAGTGAAGAAATCAAAGAAAAACAAATCTGATTGAATTGTACCAAGACCAAATCAAAATCTTCTTGCCATTATCCTACTGCATCGCTGCCCTCCCCTGATGAGGTACTAATCACAGTTTCCTTTTCTCATATCTGGCAGGCTCTGTCTCCTATTAAAATTTTCCATCTCCTCAAGCATGCTGGCTCTTCTAGCTCAGTTGGAGTTTGTAGTCTGGTCGATACAGGCAGATTTAATTTTTTTTGTCCCCAGAGCTCTTGATTAAGAGTGGACACTGCTAATTAACCCACTTTGCATTTTGAGTGACTGATCCCCAGCATGTCTGTCAATGTGGTTTGTGTCACCTGTGATTACTTTTCACCTCCAGAACCAGGCTCTGCTCAATACTAGCTTTGGAAAAATCCAAATTGGGGATTTTGTAAATATCTTGGGCATTTCTCTGTTTCTTGCCAAACACTTGATACAGGCAGTGAACGTTTTCTGTTATCCTTTCTGTCTTTACTTCAGAAATTTGGCACCAATCTCCCCATAACAAAAAACCTTGAACCTAAAACTAATGTGAAGAAATAGTTCTGCTCATCTAAGCCGTACAGAGTCTTTCATTAGAAGGAAACTAACAGTAACGTTTCTTATCCATGACCTGATATGTGACTAGTTTAATCGCAGTGAAAAAAAAATTAAATCGCTGTGAAACAAATGTCGTAAATCAGGTGCTGTCAGTGCTAATTGAGAGCTAGAGGGACTGGACTGAAATGTGAGTATTAAACAGTACGTTAACTTTACAGCAACGGGTCAGTGTTTTAAATGAGTTTACACAAGCATTTGGAGTATGTAACTGGATACCTTCTTTTTATTATCCATCGCCCTCATAGGCAGCTTTTCTTTTGTCATAGTGTGGCAGAGGAATGCGCCAAGGACATTTTGTTACCCAACACAGGAGCGCTATACGTCGTGACTGCCCTATCAACGTTAAATCATATGAAACAATGACCCTTGGCCTAGAATTTTTTTAATGAGGTCCACAATTTGAGTCAGACGTCAGTCTGGTTTTGTCTGCGGAGCGCAGCGATCAGACACGGGCAGTGCACGCCACAAGCTGGAATCAGCAGCCTGCTGAGCAGCTCTGTCCAGCTCTGAGCTGGTGGCAGAGCCGATGGAGACTTGTTTGGAAACTAGCTTTACTTTCATTTGATTTCTGCCTTTTTCCTTGGGAGAAAACATTTGTTTGGCCTGGGGTTTTTACCCGAGGAATGCCTATGTGATTGAGCATGTAGTGAGTGAGCTGCCAAAATAGGAACCAAGGTGATCTTGCAGTTTTCTAGAAGTTACTTTCAGAGGCCGAGCACTTTGCTATCATCGTCCTTAGTGTGGTTGCCTTGTTATGAATTAGCTTAAATGTGCTACTAATAGATCATGGTGAAGGCACTCATTCTGTGTAAATACATGACTAAACTAATTTATTACTGTTTTTGCTTGTATGCTAGGTAATCCGTACATTTTATGAATGAGAAGGTTTCAGTCCTGCTCTATAAATCCTAGTTGAGAGCAGAACTTGTTTCATCATGTTGTTAAAGCAAATACTGAAATCCATACTTAATTATCTTTATTCTTCATATAGACAAAGATCACAGAGGAGTGAATAGGTGAATGAGCAGGAGTGTGCATTATTGTGTAATTTATTATGCCATGAAATTAAACAAAATATGTTCCTGAAGAAGCTGGAGAAATGATCTTCTGTAGTTGTGTGGAGATGTTCGTGCAGAGAGAAGAGGATCTGGAACAGAGGAAACTCATGTGTTCCTGTGTTCATCAGTTATAAGAAATGTTCATGTATAAATTAAGAGGTTCAAGCAAGAAAAATTTTACCACGTGTCATTACCTTTGTTAAACCTTAATCTTTACAGCAGTACTGAATATTGCTCACTGCCCAAAGGAACATTTTTGGTGTTGTTTACCTTTTCTTGTGAACAGTGCTGCCTTTCTGTATTCATGCTCTCTTTCAGTGATGATATTGATCATTATTCTATGAATAGCAAGTCTACTTGTCAACAAATTTCTAGTGTCAGAATTAAAAGTGTGTATGTACACGCATTACGTTTCAGGCACTGCTTGTCTTTTCTGTTCCTGCCCTCTCTCTCAGCATCCTTCATGTATTGAGTGTACAGAATAGGCTGTGGCAATGTGATGACAAGCCATTCAATATTTTAGTGTATTTTCATTGTTCAATGTATAGAGTTGCCTTATTTATTACCACTATTCAGACCTCGTTCTTACAACAATATTAATTTCCTGTTGGCAATTCTGTGGTGCTTATCACTGTAGTATTCAAGTATTTCACAAATGCTAATGTTATTTCTATTTGTAATGATACTGGGAAACGATGAGGGTATTACCTCCATTTTGTGGATGGTGAATTCACATACATGCAAATAAAAGTAAAAAAACAAACAAACAAAATAAAAAAAAAACACTGCTAAACTTGAACATCTAATTAGAAATGCTCAACACTTGACTTTTTTTCAGAATATTTCAAGCACTAGTACAATATAATACTAAGAATTCATATTGAATTGTTACAGCTGGTTATGCTTATAAAATAATATCTTGTAAAAATAAGAAATTATTTTGTGGCATCGGTTTTTAAGCAGTTTCTAACATGTAGGTTCAATGTAAAGATTTACACTACTTGAGTTGAAGAACTATTGATAGCAGCAGCAAGCTGTCATCTCTTTGAAACCAACACTGAGAGGAAAAGAAATCGATATATTGTTTTTTTCCTCTTTCTTTGAAGCTTTTTTCCCTGGTCTGGTCCCAATCACTTTCTTCCAAAGCCTGAGCTTTACCCCAGGCTTTTTCTCCCACTTAATATTAATTTATTCTTTCTGGGCTTTGCATTCAGATTCTTGTCCTCTTACCATAGCAGTAATCAAGAGGTCTGATCTCACTATTGCTGCTAAATAATTCTCGTATTCTCCCACTTTATCTCCTTTTGCATTTGTCTACATAAAAATAAAAATAAAAAAATACCAAAGTTGCTTGTTTCTAACCATTTTCTTTCCCTGGTTTGGCTCCCATCCATCCCTGTCCAGATGGTTTCATTGCATCCCCTGTCTTCTGCAGGAGTTCACATCAGCTGCCTCAGCTGCCTGTCTTCTCCATCATGCTTAAGTATCATTTAGCTGAGGTCTTTAGAAGTGTAGGAGGAGGAAACCTCTAGCTCTCAGACTCGTTCCCCAGCGCTGTCGCCCTGGGCTGATGAATTCTCAGCCTCTCTACAATGTGGTTCCAGCACTTTCTGGTCACACAGAGGCCTCTGAGGGCTTCTGTGTGTTTGGTTTGGATGCAAGACTGACAGAAAGGCTAATGCTATGACAGTTTGCAAAGCTCTTGTTCTAACAACAGCTTAGGAGCCTTGGAACATAGTGGAGGAAAAGGATCCAGCAATATATGTAAAACACTTTGTCCCTAACACCGTTATCAGGGATGGATGGGTGAATCTGAATAACCTTCCCCACTTCCCTGAAGACCCTGGGGTAGACACCTGGTGGGAGAGGTTAATTCTGAAAGGCTGAAATTTAAGGCTGGGGGGGGGGGAATGTTATAAATGGCTCAGGATTCAAATTAGGATTAAATAAAAAAAATAGGATTTATTAGAAGAATATAAAGGAATAGAGGTAAGCAAACAGCGCTGGGTGCACCGGGAGTCTCCGCTCCACCAGGACGCACACCAGTTACATCAAGCAGCTGATTTTTATGCACCTAGACTAATACATATTCATTACTACTTCTAAAAAAGTAGATTATTATAATTAGCTTCCGGGGTCCAGTTCCTCCTACTGGAGCATGCGCATCAGTCTCCTCTGGGGGTCTCTAGGGGTCTTTCATGCTGAAGGCTCGTAGTCTTCCTCTCACCCTTTGTACTTACTCGGCACTATTCCAAGTTTATGGAACACTCTCTGTACACTCTCCGCAGGTCTTGTCTCCCAACCGTCCTTCAGCTTCTTTTTCCTTCCTCTTAATCTCTTGGCCCCCCTGGCCAGATACCAAGGATCCTCATAGTATCCCATAACAGTCACTAGTTGTTATCAGTTGTTCTGAAACTCCCAGACATCAAACACAGACAGCTTTCTTATTTGACGCTTCACGAGTAATTAAAACATTCTTCCCCAGCCATTCACAGACACATCTATAGCAGTGTTAAGTTAATCTCGAAGAAGACAGGAAAAAAAACCCTGTAACTGTTAGAACTAGAAGTCAGGAATAACAAAAGCAAACAGGTTCATAAATTTAAGGAGTGTTTTCTGAAGACTTGATAAATTGACTGGAATGAGGGGGAGACTGGGACACACTGCATCTGTGGTTCAAGAGTTAAATTGCCAGTGCAGGGCCCAGGCAGACAGGATTCAAACAGAATTGTTCTTTATGGACACGAATTTATGGACACGAATTGGAATTGTTAAAACATTCCTCACAGGAACAAAAACAAATATCATATTGCAATAAAGAATGTTTCAAGAAAGTTAGAATAAGAGCCTAATAAACCAGATTCCTAAAATTTTTCACTGGAAATAAAGCATTCAAAAACAATCCAAGATATTTTACATTCTGTAACATTAAATTTGTGGTCTGCACCATACCACCCTCAATAAGTAATTTATTCTGCAACCCTTTTGGCCCAAAACTTCCAGTTTAATCACTGTTACATGGGCCTCATTTGAGTGACATTTGTGATTGGATCAAAATGATGGACTCGTGCCCTGACATTTGTGCACACCTGGGCATATGCTGAATGCATACATATATCAGCTCATGAGTTTTGGCATTTCCAGTCATGGGATGTGACTACATGGGATCATCATGTAGGCAAAAGATGGGTATCTGTCTCTACACAATAATAGAGCCTTGATTTGTACAAAGATTTTATGCTTGTCCTGCTAAAAACGTTTTTCAAAGACAGTTAATGTTCTAAATGAAGTGTGAAGAAAGTTATGAAGGAAGACCCTGGAGTATTTTCTGGATTTCTTTTTTCCTGTTATAGGAGGATGGATTTAAATTTTCACTGTATATCAAATTTAAAAGAATATATTAATGTAAACTTTGTAAGTTTGATTCTTTTTTTTTTTTTTTGTCAGCAAATATTTAGAGTTGTCCATTATAAAACTGAAACTTCTTTAGGATAGCTTTTTTTGTGATTTTTTTAGGGTTTCCTAAGACAACGTTTTCATTCCTACTGTTATATATGTGCAATTACCATGCCACTGTGGTGTTTCTCTGGAAAGTTAGCAAGCTTTTCTTTCTTTTCCCATTCTGCTTGCTTCAGCAATGGAAATGTGCTTGTGGATCACGGTCCCCGGCTGCTCAGATGTGTTTGTAGGAGCAGCTGGGCAGCGGCTCCCCTTGCGGGATTTACAGGTGGATGTTCCCTCTGGGAGTGATGCAGGTTTTGCTGGTTGGTGTTTTGTCCTCCTTGTCTGGTTTGGATTTGGAGGGATATGCTTGGTTAGGTCTGGAGTTAAGACTGTGCCATAGCAGTTGGGCAGTACTGCATTCAGAAGCTCATTTTGACTTGCTTTGTAAATTCTTGCATTAGTTGATGTAATTTCTGCATGCAGTACATAATAATTGATTGACAGCGTTAAGAATGTGTGTGTACATATAGATCTTGATTCAGTAAAAGACGTGATATGCAGCCTGAGGCATTTTTAATTTACAGGTAATGTAATTGTTGTTTGTCTATTTTCAGCTTCACAGTGGTTATTGTTTACCATAATTTCAATTTTAAATAACAGTCAGTGAACTAATGGTCATATTACAATGTATTTCATTAGTGTCTGCTACTTGAAATATTCTGCTAGCCTAAAAACATTCACCAAACAGTCACTTTGATTGCACACCAAGTAACTCAGCTGCTCTGCTGGAGCATTACATGAAATCCTGACTGGCATTTCCTTCCTTCTGAATTGGACATTATCCAAAGCGCACCGAAGAGATCTCTCTTCTTAATGAGTGTGGATAGCACACACGATCTAATTTTGGGATTATGAATCCTTCTTTTGCATTATCTTAATTTGTTTCAATATGCGTTTGATGGCTGGAGAAATACAGTATCCTGTAGAACCCATCTTATCATTTTTTGGGGGGGAAAAAAAAAAGGCAAGCAAACAGTTTATTCTTGGTGTAATCAAATGTCTATAGGTGTATGGAGGAGAGTGATATCAAATGAAAGAAAACAACTGTCTGTCTTTTAATTTGTATTTCCAAGACATCTGAACTTACCTGTAGTTCAGCTGCAGCCCGTTCTACCCTGCTCCTGTTCTGAAATTGTGATTCAGCTAAATGTTACCTTACCATGCGGTGTCACACTTAAGTTGCAAAGAACGCTATGTAGTAACCTGTTTTATCTACAGTGATGCCCTCAGAAAATATGCATTTAATGAATATCAATGTAATCATTCCCAAGGGTATTAATATTTTATACTGCTGGCTGTGCATCCTATAGAAAGCACCATTTTTGCTAATAATTTCTTTAAAGTTAATACTTCCATTAGCTTGAATTATTAATGAAAATAAACATGTGCTACCACTTAGTGACCAGACAAATTGCGAAAACATCTTTGATCTTCAGTTTTATTGGTTGTTATGCTCTTAGAAATTGAAAATCTTTCATTCACTATATTGTGTGGTTACTAAAAGCAACAAACTAATACCCTAATGAACAAATGCATACTCCTCCTGCATGTTTTAGCCTACATCCAAGGGGCTGACTTAGGATTCACAACAACTGTTCCACCATTATTTGGCATGCAGCTTTGGTTCCAGAAGGAAGAGCAGAGACCCACTGACATCTCTCCACCTTTGAAAAGAGGTCTGGGGGGGATTTATTCTCTTACTGGTTTGTTTTCTCCCCAGTCTCCAGGTTTCAGGAAGGAAGTCAACAGTCTTTGTATTTCTGTCTTCGGCCTTCCTTCAACCTGGAGGCTCTTTCCTTCCTCTCTTGCACACTTCATTTAAGAAAATAGAGGTTCTCCTATTTCACACCTCTGTTTTGCTGGTCTATGATTTTAAACTTTGTTTTGTGATATTTTCCTGCAACAGGAATGCAGTTCCTGAACACATGCCCAAAGTGGACCGTGGCGTTTTTGTATTTCTCTAGAATTCGGAATTGAAATTCATTGGCTATAATGCTTCCTTCCACCCAACCTGCTTTGCAGCTTTCTGACTTAACAGTTTCATGGTAGTGCTTAAATCTTTTCAGTTTATAATTTTTGCTATGTTTTCCAGACTGCTGAAATAATTTTTAAAAGGTGTCCTGTAAGAGGTTTTCAATATATAGTTCTCACAGAACTCCGGGGGCTTCAGATAATTTTGAGGTCTTCCTAAGGTTAGATGTGATGCATTAATAATATCAGGGAAGAACAGATGGGGCTACCACTGTGAGAAACACTCCATAGCCAATAACTTAGGCTCAGGTGAGAATCTCAGTGAAGTAGTAATTTATTCACGATTGCAATGGCGGACGCCCCACAAGCAGGAGAGAGCGCATCTACTAGTTCCAAAACACAGTTTATATACCCTTTGATGGCAGGACCCTCCCCTGTTTCCCCACTGAGTGGGTAATCCAGGTTCACAATCCATCTGATGCTTCACAAACAATGCATGGCCTTCAGTTGCTGGCCTGTTAAATTTCAAATTTCTTTTGACATTTTTACTGCTTGAAGTGGTAATGTTTCTTCACTTATCTGACTTGACTTGACACTGTGATTTTCACCTAATTGTCCTAAGGAGTCTGGTTGTCTGCATTTTACAAGGTCACCTGCTAAACTTTCTTATCACTGTAAGCATATCTCAGTGCCACATTCCCTCCTTCTAAACAATGTAACTGCAAAAACATTTCTATTGCCACACCACCAAGTCTATCTACGCCACTTCTATTAATTTTATTAGTTAATGCCCTTGTAAAACTAACAGAAAAAGATCTATAAATACATGCAAAACTTCTTCCTCTGCATGAGGATTTTTCTCCCATGCCTTTTAAGTACAAGAGACACAGTATTCCAGTGGTTTAGTGATAGATTTGTAATCTGTTAGGATCCACTGGAGTTAGAAATGCTTGTCTTTCTAGTGCCTGCAGGGGAAAATGAGCACTTCTTGACTTGGAGGGCATCCTGGCTTCCAGCTGGGTAGATAAGAAGATACAGGACTTGAGACAGTCTGATGGTCTTCACCAAGAGCTATGCATTTTGATTATAAACCAAATTAACATATTTTAAAGTAGTTCAGCGAGATTAAATTAATAATTGAAAAGACTCTCATTAGATTCAAAACTATTGAATAAGGTATGTGAATGTCCATATATTGGTGTTACTTTAATTAAGAAGTGGAAAATTCTTCCTGTATACACTTGGAAACTAACTTTAAATACTACTACTCTGTATTTGTGAATAGGAAAAACTTATGCACTCATGGAGAAGCTGCCTTTAGAATATGAGAAATTTTTCTCTTACTAAGTTGTCATTTAAAAAAATTGTTTTCACCAGACACGTAATTGTTTTCCCTTACAAGTTTCCAGTTTCCATCAGAAGTAGAGTGCATTCATCATGCACAAACTATTCTGTTTGGTTAAGCTGTAGTTTAAATGTCTTTGTTATTTAAAAGCCAGCTTCAAATAATTGTAATAGTACCCTGAATGCTGTCTTTGTCTGAGGAGCTGTGCAAGCATTGTAATGAGTTACTGGAGTACACTTGTAGATGTATGTATGTGTACAAAAGTAAAATAGTTAGAAACTAGCATCATTAATTTTATACCAAAAATAACTTTAATAAAGTTCCCTACTTGGAGGTGGTACATTTTCAAAGTTGTAATGTGATCTTTAAAATAAGAATTAACAAAGTTTGGCGGCAATTTTTTTGCAGTGATCCACTCAAATCTTGTAGGTGACCCACAGATCACACAGTTTGCACGTGTTGCTGCCTCATACTGATAACGCAGGTATGTGGGAGCAGCCCAACACTGCACTGGGTGCTGTGGTTAGCTCCTGAGCCATGCAGCCGCGTATGCCTACCCTCCCTGCAGCAGAGAGATGCTTTTCAATGCCATGCTAGAGTGAGTGGCCACACTGCATGAATGACAGTGAAGATGTGTTGTGGGCACATGGCAGAGGGAGCAGGGTTATTTTTGATGCCCCAAATTTTTAATACTCAAATGGTTAAGTAGATGCAATTTGTAATTGTGGAAAGAGGTTGCTATGAGACACTAGTATGAAGAGCATGGAGCTTTTGGAAGCCCACCTTAAAGGAAACTAGTGCTGCTGCTGCTGATGAAAATGTTGTAGGAAACAAGACACTCTCTTATGCTGTGCACTTTTGATCCTAGATGAGCTATTAAAGTGATCCACTCTTTTTTCATTTATGAAGTGTAATATATTTTTGTTCCACCCAGCATTCACCAAACAACGTTGCTCAGCCATCAAACATTGCTCAAGCAGTGGCTTCTCTGAGCTGACACCTGTCTGAAGTTTCACAATCATACTTAGAGATGCTGCCAAGAAGACATATGGTATGAACTTGGTTCTCACAGAACATCTTCCCAAATGAATGAAAGGTCGGGACATGAGAGGAAGACTTTGTTGCATTAGAAATACATTACCTTAATTTTGCTGTTATGCAGTTCTAAAGTGAATTGGTTAATAAGGGATCTTGGCGTTTAAGTGCTCGTAATTAGCCATCTGGGCTCCCTACCAGAAAACCACAGTTGGCACTAATGGGTGCCCTGGCTGGCAGTGTCAGCCCCAGTCCAGGCGTGAGTGGGGAGCAGGGAGGATTCGCTGTGTGCGTGCGGAGGTGCTCAGCCAGGGGCACAGCTGTGGCTCCATGGCTGCCAGCCGGATCTAGCCCCTAAGCTCTGCAGGCTTTTCAAACAAGTCTGCAAAACTGGGGTTTAATTACAGCATATTAATAGGAATGATAGCTGCAACTTTTAGTCTTTGTTTAAGAGAGAAGTCTTAAGTTCCTTCCCTGCATTTGGCACAAAACAGAGCCCATTTCAGACTAAAAATGTGTTGTTTTGTATTTAGGGAATGTAGGAAAAATGGCTGAATCATAGCATTACCAATTTCATGTGTTTTATTACTATTGCAGATTTTTTTTCCCTAATCTGCTCCTGGCTGTTTGCCCAGGATGACAAAAATACGTAGTGAGATGATTAAATAAAGAGAAATCATCTTCCTTTAAAATGCATTTTTATGAAACCATTTCTACTGAAGGGTCCCTGGCTCACCAGCTCACACACGCTCACGCTGCGATTGACTTCAGCGGGTGTTCTGCTGATGTAAAACACTTACAGGATGAGGCCACCTATTTCCATCTGTATTTGCATAGTGAATGGAATAGCAAGGAGGGCTCAGGAGGAAAGGGAAAAGAAAAGGTACAACTTCACATAGTAATTAATTGTGGTTCCAATTCTATCAGCCTTTATTCTGCAGATAGTCTGTGGTTCAATTAAATTCTTTTTTTTTTTTTTTTCCTTTGGTAAACATCATGAAGTTGAATAATCAAATACATACATATGTGCCAGCTGACTTTGATGCTTTTTCTTCAACTTTCATTCTTAAATACATTTTCAATTACTGTGACATGATTAGTTCTTAGGTGTTTGCAGACTTCTGACTGACACCACTGGGTGGCAGTGGTTTGGGGTGGGAAGGATGCTCTTGCATTTCCCTGAGGCTGTTCTTTCGTTGCTGAAATGCAGTTACACCATAGATAAAGCTGACTGCTCCAATCCTGCAATCTCCTTGATGCTAGCCCAGTGCCCCCATTTTACACAAAAAATAATCAGTGTTTCTTCTAGCTTGATTCTCCATGCAGCACCCTGAACCCATTTGTAATGCAACACAGCGGGGCCAGGACCAGCGTAGTAAGCAGAGAGGGGAAGCAAGAATTATGGCTTCCCTGAGTCGCTTTTGCATAAATTGCCAGGTGGCTAAACCTTCACTATTAAGATGGGTGAATGGTGTAAGAAAAAGCAGTGTCACCAACTTCTCTTATTCAAGTTAAATTAATTTACAGCATCCAACTTGTTTGCAGGCTTATTAATTGTCATGTGATAGCTGATAGCAAATTGAAGACCTGCTGATGGATCCTGAAAAGTTGGCAGGTATTAAATAAACAAAAAAAAATAGAGTTGTAGCAACATGTACTGACAAAGTTGCATTTGGAAGGCATAGTAGATTTTGTTTTCAACACAGTTTGATTTGCATTTAATTGTTTTGTTGAATATTTCAATTTATTTTTATTCTAGCACAGCTAATAAAATTGTAAGCACTTGCAGGAAGATTTGACTCACCTAATAGATCCTCAAGGTGTAAAACGTTACAGGCTCAGTTTTGCACCATTAGTCCTGACTGCACGTTGCCTGTGCAGGCAGCTCTGTTCTCAGCAAGACGTGGGTTCACTTGGGGCATCTGAAGCTCATGCAGCACTTTCAGGCTTGACTGTGTTCTTTACTAGTAAGTTGCATACAATGAAGTTTCTTTTTTAAATACAGTTTACCCTAACAAAGCTTACTCTTCACACTACCATGTTACCATTTTTAAGATCAGCTTATTACTTTGGCTTTCCTTTGTTTTTTTTTGAGAGGTGGACCATGGAGGAATCTAGCCCTATCTTTGGCTTTTGATGCAAGTCGGGCTTTGCCCCTGTAAGTTCAACATTTGTCATAATTATTTGCATTAAGGTTATTTTTCACAATTGAAACAGAAAGGAAGGGATCAACCTAACTTTTTTTTTTTTTTTTTGTCTTATATTCAACAGTTATGTTAGTTGATGCACTCTGCCTGTCTCCTCCCTACAACCACATTAGAGCCGAAGGTTTGGAAGTGGCTACTGGAGACGGAGTGCAGAGTTCCAGCTCCCTGGTACTGCTCAGATAGTGTATGGACACTTTCTGTAGTTGGCTGTCATTGCCTCACTGGCACTTACTGCACGCACATACATTTTAGTTTTGCTTGATAATTCCTCTCTGATGTCTTGTTCCAGATTCAGGCCTTTATTTTTGCAAGCAAGATAAGCTCGCATAAAGTTTTATACACCTGAAATCAACAGTGCTGCTTTCAGTGTATGACAGGACATGGGTAACATCCATGGAACTAAGTTCTGGCCATAGTTTATACAATATTTGTCCCACTAAAATCTCCCAAGTCAAAGAAACTTTTATTTTTTCTTCATAGTGAACAGAGCCATGCAAGTGCACCTGACTGACTCGGGAAGAGATGCTATGTAATATAAATAAGTCTTGGGAAGGTGGGAACTGTCTCTGCTACTGCCATGAGAGATCTTTGAGATTAACTATTATGAGGCCTCTATTCTGATGTGTTTTTTTAAATGGTCAGTTGGGGAAAGCAGATATGACCATGTTTGGAGCACTGCCAGCTTTTCCCTTACCTCTGCGGATCATGGCAGCTCCAGAACATGAAACCATCTCACATTTGTCTTGTACATAGGTACCTCATATGCAATTTTATGCTATGGCTAAGCAAATCATATTAATAACAGGAAAGTTACCTCAAGCCTTATTAATACAGAAATTGGAAAAAAATGCATATTAAATTCAAAAGTCAGTCTAAAATGTCAGACAAGGATTTTTTGTGATATTTACTGATGCAAGCTTTATTTCATGACTAGGTAAAGTGATAGAAAGGGTAATTAAAGGTACAGCTGTAAAAACATCATGACTAACATCTTAAGAGGAAAATTGGTGTTTCAAGATGGAAAATATTACCCATCTAATCTGATTTACCATTGTTAATCTATTAGGTATATGGGTTGTCAGGCTGCTCTGAGCCCTTATGTCAAAATGCTAACCTAATTTCTTAAAGATTTGCATTGTTAGGAAATGGTAGACTTGAGCAAGATAATGAGAAGAGTTAAATTGCCTCGGTGGTATTAATTGAATGTGATTTGCTACAAAATCTAGCCTTCTAAGATAATAAAAATTTTCTAAAGAGCCAAAGCAAGATCTTGTTGTGGTTTTTTGTTGTTTTTGTTTTGTTTTGTTTTGTTTTAAATTCAATATATACATTTAACTCCTCCTGCATAGGATCTTTTTCCTTATTCCATCAGTTCTTGTATAGTTGAGCATACATATTTCATGTTTTTGAGTTGTATTTTTCTTCTGATATAAGAAGATTGTAATGTACAGAAGCAAAGAACATAGTTTTCTTTTCCAAATGCAAATCTACTTTAAACAACATAAGCAAGAAAAAATAACTTGAGTAATCAAAGAAAAGGAAATGCTGTACTCTGTAAAGTATCAATTGGAAAAATAAGTAGAGGTGCTTTAGGGCGTAAAACAAGATCCAGCAAGGTCTGTTGTTTATGAAGAGGAAGGAGTTGAAGAGAATTTCTAACAAAGACAGTGAAGAAAAATTGATAGCCTCCAACTATCCCCAGTTACTCTGAAACTTGGTTCAATATTAAAATTGTACTTCTCCCATTGTCAGATTTAAGTGTATGTAATGACCACTGCTGGCTCTGGTTTCCTTTGGGAAAGAAGCTGCATCAACACTTGTGTTTACTGATCTATGTTACAAATCAATATTTCAGTAACCATAAGCACAATACAATTTTAGCTTTCAAAAAAAGAGAAATTTTCAAAATGAGTCGTGATTTTAGAATTCAAATAAATAAAAGAGCAGTAACTTAAATTGACAAAAAGTGAGAAATTAAGTTCAAATGCTAAATCTATACCTATTTGTCCCGATAAAAAAATTCTCTCCTATAAAATGTGGTAGATTCAGATATGAGTTACAAAGGCATTCATTATAGAATGTCACCCTTAAATGTAATTAATTTCTGTCATTCTGTTTCACTTGTATGAATGCTTAAGTTGCTATTTATTTTCAAATTTATTTTCCCTATTGATTTCTCACAACCATAACTACCATTTTTTTGTGTCATTATATATTATATGAAATGTTGCCTCTCATCTCACATTCAATCTTTTCTCCCTCCAAACCTGGGGGAACCACACACCTTTTAGAATGCTCCTGATGTTCTGCTGCAGCCTTAGATTTTTCTTCCTGAACTCTCATAAAGTTGTGGGGCTTTTTTTCCTGGTTGATTGATGGGGCTCTGAATTTCATGAAGATTGCATTTCATATTTTCTGCTGTTGTTGCCAAATCCTCTTACTAAAAATCAGAGTAAGAATGAAAGGTTTTTTTTTTTCAAGAATTTAATTATCCCATGCATATAATGCATAAGTTTCTATACTGTTATTTTATAGATGGTATGGGTGTATGTGTATCTAGTACATATATGTACGATATATCTATACAAAATTTAAAATTAGCCTTTGGCTGAGAAATGACTTTAGTCCTTTCCTTTTCCAGCAGCATGGTATATAATTTGTATTGTTCCCTGTCTTAGTCTAGTGTTTCTACACCTCTCTTCTACTGGTACTTTCTAGAACTGTCTGTATGTTTATCTGTGTGGAGGAATCAGGCCCATTAATTTGCTTTTCTAGCAAGTACCTAGTAATACACAACAAATTGTGTAACAGACAACTAGAGAACAGGCTACTTGCAAATTAAGTTTTTTTGTTTGTTTGTTTGTTTGTTTTCTATGAAATATGTCTGTATTTCTGTAAATGAACATTCACAGCCTATAATACATGTTTTATTGTGTTAGATGGCAAGCGGATTGAAATAGCTTCCCTATGGTATGATATTACTGGAAACATTATTGGGGTAAAGGTTATATCATGTTTAAGAGGAAAGCTTTGATAAGCATGAGCTGAGCTGGGATGTGTTTGTTACTTGAGAGAGGAAACAGCTGATGTGAAAGCCAGTACACACCAGAGGAGGAATGCAGAAGAGTCAGTGATGTTGTCACTCTGTGTATGCACAAAGGTCTCACTCAGATGTTCAGGTGGGAGCCCAATTTCTTTATCTCATCATTGGAGTGAGATGGAGCTACAAAATTTGAAGTCTTAAGTGTCATTGGGAAGAATGTACCTAGGGAATCAGTGTCCTTTTTCGTTGTTAAAAGGCTAAATTTAGATAAATTTGACTCAGTCTGAACTGCTTGTGTTTTTTTCATAGTTTTTTTGTTTGTTTGTTTGTTGTTGTTGTTTGCTTTTTTTTCAACTGTAGCTCTTCACTTGCTAATGTGTATTTTTGTCCCTGTAATGATGACTTTGCAGCGACCATCCTCATTGGGCATTATATTAATTGCACAAGTGTCCTCGGGTTTTCTCCTCGCTTTCACCTCATCAGCTGCAGAGACAATAAAAGGCTACTGACAGCTTCTTAGGATGAAAACTAAGAGGCACACTCAACTCTCAGTGTCCCAGGTACAACCTAAAGCCAAACTTACCTGTGGCGTTAAAAGCATCTCCCTTGGAGATGCATCCAGGAAAGCTGATCGCTCTGGCTGCTAACAGCTGAGCAACTTTCACTGATGTTCCATGTGAGTGGTGTATCTACCCTTTTGTTACCTATTTCATCCATCTTTGTTCTTTCTTCTTCTTTCTTTGTTCTTTCTTCTTCTACCAAAGCCATCTTCATTCCATCTTTTACTACCAAAGCTGGTACTATACAAATTCTTCCTATACCTTCTCCATTTGCTCCAGCAGTTTTTATTTTCCCTCCAACATCTATGTCATTTTGTGTATTTATTAATTATTGTATCATAAGCCTTGTTTACAGGTCGTACTATTTCCTAGTAGTTCGGTAGAATGACCGAGTGAGCCATGTTTTTTCCCGTTTTGTCTATCTCTCCTTTATATGCATCATGATTTGTAGTCCTTAAAACTTATCAGTAAACCGCAACTGAAGTATATCTATTAAGATGTAACTTCGGACTTGTGACACATCTTTTCTAAATTAAACATGGCAATTCTTCTTCCACCAGGGCTTGACCCTTTCTTTTAACTATATTTTCTTTTCCTGTCCTTCGTTCGAAGCATGATCAGAACAAGTCCTTTAGGTTATGTTCCATTTGTGAGACTTATGCCTTGCAGAATTTGCTTTTATTCTGTGGCATACAATACTGTTAAGTTATATTTAGTTACTCTGAATAAAATTGGCATAAGCTAACTTTTATTATATGCAAATATTTTTCTAACATATAAATTCTATCTGCATGACTGTAATAACAGATTGGTTTGGGTTGTTTATACCAAATACTAGTATTGAAGGGATTTAGCTTTTCTGATTTTTTTTTTTTTCTGACAAATAACCATATAGGACAATAGTTATTTGAGCTATAATAATGCTTAGAATTTTACTAAGTAGAACATTAAGAAATATCAACAATTAAAGCAGTATTTTTAAAACAACATGAAATTAACAACATGTAGCTAATTATATGTTACTTATATTTTTGTTCAAGAGGATATGTCTATGTTTTCGAAGTAAAACAGAATTAAAAATTAAACCTCAGCTAAGTATTTTCTGAATGTATTTGCTGTATAAATGCTGTTAGCATGGTTAAGGAATCAGTCAGGACAAACATCACATCCAAGTGATTGTATTTTCTCTGATCTACAGAAGCCAGGTAGAATCCTTCAGGCTGTCCTATAATGTGAATGTTAGTTGGAAAAGGGTGGATTCATTGGAATTGGATAAGGTATCTGTTAACATTTAGTTGTCTGGCTTTTGTTATGCTTTCAAGTTGTGAGCTGCTGAAGAACTGGAGTTGTGAAATATTTTTCAGAGATCACAGAATCACAGAATCACAGAATTTCTAGGTTGGAAGAGACCTCAAGATCATCGAGTCCAACCTCACAGCTAACAGTCCCCACTAAACCATATCCCTAAGCTCTACATCTAAACGTCTTTTGAAGACTTCCAGGGATGGTGACTCCACCACCTCCCTGGGCAGCCTGTTCCAGTGCCTAACAACCCTTTCGGTAAAGAAGTTCTTCCTAACGTCTAACCTAAAACTCCCCTGGCGCAACTTTAGCCCATTCCCCCTCATCCTGTCACCAGGCACGTGGGAGAACAGCCCAACCCCCACCTCACTACAGCCTCCTTTAAGGTCCCTGTAGAGAGCAATAAGGTCGCCCCTGAGCCTCCTCTTCTCCAGGCTGAACAAGCCCAGCTCCCTCAGCCGCTCCTTGTAGGACTTGTTCTCCAGGCCCCTCACCAGCTTCGTCGCCCTTCTCTGGACCCGCTCAAGCACCTCGATGTCCTTCTTGTAGCGAGGGGCCCAAAACTGAACACAGTACTCGAGGTGCGGCCTCACCAGAGCCGAGTACAGGGGGACGATCACCTCCCTAGCCCTGCTGGTCACAGTGTTTCTGATACAAGCCAGGATGCCGTTGGCCTTCTTGGCCACCTGAGCACACTGCTGGCTCATATTCAGCCGACTGTCCACCATCACTCCCAGGTCCTTCTCTGCCAGGCAGCTCTCCAACCACTGATGTGGTAGTTAGCAAGAATAAATGAGCATTTTCAGGAGCTGTGCTTGTATAGCATCTGTAATTTTGTTGAAAAAGCACATGTTTAAAAGAGAGAAAGCAAATTAAGTCAGATATTTTTAGAGTAACTGTTTTGGAAGTGGCTTGCTGCTTAAACAAAAGTAAGAAGCAATGTGGTTTTCAGTTGATCCAGGTCAACTGTGTGAAGTTAAAAACAAGGTTAAAAACAAGGTAGGCAGAAGTTTTGAGCTTCATCACTACTTTGTTATTATCACTGTTGAAGTTGTCTGAGGGTGTTTGCCTGTGTAAATCCTGCAGTATACTGGCTTTTATTATAAGGGTAGTATAGGAGATTATCTATTCAGCCAGAATTTGGTTGGTTTGTTTGTTTTCATGCTTTTTTTTTAATCCTACTTACAAGATAAGTCTGTTCTTTTTTTTTTTTTTTTAAAAGGTTGAAAAACAGGTGCTCTAGTCAAGCTTTGTCTCTTGATTTTATTTCTGTCCTATAACTGTGTGTTTCGTACTTAGTTTCAGCCCAGTCCATTAATAATTCAGAATGAATTTGCACTTGTTTGGAGTATGTGAATAAATGAAATTGCTTTTACATTACCCTAATTATTGGTGCCTTAAATTTGACAAGCCTATCTCTGCAAAAATGTACATGTTCAATTCCTTGTTGCTGAGGTGAGAGGAAAATGTTATCAACCTCTTTATATCCAGCTGAGGCCAGGTGTTGTTCATTAACATGTAAATAGTGTAATTAGTGCCAGTTATGATTTAAAAAGAAATGTTAAAATCTGAGAGAATACAGTTGTGCCACCCATACTTTTTTGGTGAGTTTTACTACTTTAGCTTCTTTTTTTAGGCATCTGTTACCACTTTCAGGCTTGATTACTATAGGGCTTCAAGCTGATGTTTGCTTCCAAATACTCAGATGTTTGGAGAGAAGAGACTGGATGATAATGCAGGAACAGGAACTCAGGTCAGATTGCATTTAATCACCTTGTGTGACTCAGGTCTGTGTATTGTATATCTAAAGGACACGAGGCATGCTCCAAAACTCACTGATCACAGGGAAACTGGGGTCCTCTCTTCTGCAGTCGATAATATGCGTATACATATTCATCATTTAGGGAATTAGATTACTGTGGTGAGATTATTTAGAAGCCTGGTAAGTCTTCTGATAAGTCCATTTTAGTCTTCAAAACAAAGCTTCACTAGATTTATTCATTGACAATGCACTTCATGCTAAGGCTGTCCTGTCAGTTTGCAATACCTTGGTTTTGTCCTGTTAATTTGGTATGCACATGTTTGCACATGTAAGACAAGTTAATATTGATTTTATCCTGATTAGCGTTCTTAAACCATACAGGACTCTGCTTGGACGACATCACAGAAACCTCTGCAATGGTTGTGGTGTCCCTCATAGGTCCTCCAGGAACCTTCTTCCCTTGCCAGGGAGCTCTTCCCTGCCCAGCAGTAGTTGGGGTTAAGGTGTAAGCACATTGTGTAGCATGCTGCCTAAACGTTGCATGCAAGGTGTTTGCCAAATTGTGCACAAACTGCTGAAGGAAGATACTTTTTATCAGGTACCACTTCTCAGAGAAAAAACAGTATGTAAGAGCAAGCACTGACACATGCAGTTTTGAGCAGCCAGATGCCACTTCTGGGCAGTGGTGCTCCAGTATTGTCCCACCTGTTTCTACAGCTTCAGAATCTTTAACCTCTTCAGCTGCTGTTGATCTCACATGTCAGGTCTCACTTTCTACTTGTGGCAGGAAGTTCTGCTACTTCTTCAGGTATGTGCTCTCAAGAACTCATTTCAAGTATCTGAAATCTTGGAGTTTCTTCATTTTAATACCCCATGAGGCAAAAGACAGTGGATTCTGACTAAAACAGATGAGGGTACTTGCTGTGATGTTTGAGTTTATACATGTTTGCAGCAGGAATACAAGTAAGATATGCATCTTCGATAAGAGCTGTATTCTCAATAGTATTGTGATGTGTCATTTAATATTGACATCAGTCTTATGTCTGTTTCATACTGTGATCCCTTATAGGAAAGAAATACGATAAGTAGTTGAATAGTAGTACAGTTTATTTCATATTAATATTTAATCTGATATCAAAAGCACTTAAAGGATCTGGGGATGTGAGTCTTCTATTAGAAATGCCTTCTTTGTTGCACCGAGCAATTACCATCCAAGTAAATGAAACCAAGAAGTTTTTTCTAGTATCACTAAGTTTTGAATATTGTTCTGTTGGGAAAGCTTTGATTTGCTAGTTTCTGTTTTTAAGGGTTGTTTCTTCAGAATCAATCAAAAAGTAACTTCCTTGATGTTAAACACAAGGGTGCAAATTAAGACTAATAAACTGATTTGAGGTGAGTCAGAGGAGTAATGATAAAAAAGAATGCTTTGGGGAGCATTCTGCAACTCTTAGCTGTGGAAGAACTGTACAACTTCCTAAAGAAAATAACCAAATCAATGGAACATCAATTATTAATGTTCTGTATTGCCAGAAAGCTGGGAAGGCTAAAAGAAAATCAGTATGCTGCTCCAAGCCCAGAGAATGATATAGGTAGAGTATGCCCAAGATTCTTCTAAAATTTGGACCAGTCTGGAAGCAGAGCCTTCCCCATCTTTGCCTGCTCCCCTAATAACATGTGGAGGTGACACTCATGATGATGTGAGGATTTTGGCTTTCTTCTCAAGTAAAATAGTGTTCATCTCAGTTGTGCAAAAACATGAGATGGTTCTCTTTGGTTCTCAAAGAGCTTCCAGGGAAATGGATAAATAGGTTTGAGAATATCTTATAATTTAGATTTGCCACGTTTTTACTGGGTCTTTTTTCGTTATTTCTGAACAGTTGGGTCAAAAATACTGTTTTCATTACTGCATTCCATGTTGCATTGATTTAAGCTATCAAAATGTTGGGTTTGACCAGTTTGGCAGCATCTCAGGCCCACACCTTGCAGTCTTTTAGTACAGAGGCAAGCTGCCTTAGATTTTGCTAAGCAGCACTATTGCCACTAGCTATAGTTTGTTCACAAATCAGTTACTTGGTGATCTCCAGGGGCAGAAAAAGCAGGTATTAATGCTTGAAGCAGTCTCCCCAGTGCTATTGGCCTCTCCCATATTATACCAGCAGCTGAATGGTACCATGTATTGGTGTATTGGAATAGGTACTTCATTGCCCATTATAGATTGCTGCATGTTGTGCAGCATCTGCATGTGCCACTTTTTTTTTTTTTTTTTCTTTTTCAGTTTCTAGGAATTTTCTCTCAAAGGCTTCCAAATCACCTTTACTAAAGTCACAAAGTTGTTCAAATATTTTAAACTGAGAACCAGTCTGAAAGAAACCAGGTGCTCATTCTTAAATGGACTTATCACAGTTTCCTTGGTGTTCTGCTATCTAAATTCTTAGATGTATGTGTTCATGCTATACAGAACATTACTTTCACTGTTAGGAGGGAAGTAATGCTCCAATGCTAACTGCAGGCCATACAATTTAGATATGCTGTTCTTGAGTACCACTATGAAAATCAGTGAGGTGATTCCATTTGAGTCCATCT
The DNA here is from genome assembly GCF_047663525.1 of Anas platyrhynchos. Classification (NCBI taxonomy): domain Eukaryota; kingdom Metazoa; phylum Chordata; class Aves; order Anseriformes; family Anatidae; genus Anas; species Anas platyrhynchos. The sequence goes on from NC_092596.1 coordinate 1,952,113, forward strand.
GAGAATCTTTTTCTTCAGTTCTTATGCAGACAGATGGTCTTCCGTATAGCTGGAGCAGTGTTTCATGCTAGTATCTTAGTTCTCTGGAATTTAAAGGAGGTAGTTTTTATGTTTTCAGTTGTCTTTTAATGAGTTTCATTGTGTTGAGCAGCACCCTGGGTGAGTTGATGATGTGGGGACTTTATATACTATTTTTTTCAGTAATACTTAGCAGCAGCACTTTAAATGTCTAGTGCTGTTATTGATTTGCACTCCATTATTTTTAAATATTGATAAGAAATTATTATTTTACTTAATGCGTAATTTCTGTCACCTTGTTTTGGGTGTGGAAAGGACTGATCTGTTAACTACAGGTGCAATATTTGCAGATAAAATCCTTCAGCTGTAGAATTAAAAGTAATTAGCTGTTGTCACAGTACTAATTATTGCACATACAATATCAGCAGGGCTATAATCTATCTGTCCAATATGCGTTCTACTCAAATTGCATTAATCATAACTTGCTTAAATGTTAGCAAATGACTCTACAAAGTGCTCACAGTAGTGATTCTTACAGTTTAGAAATAATGAAGATGTAAATCACTTCTACGCATCATTGCCATAATATTCATGATAGGATATGAAACTGCTGCATCCACTTTTATACTAATATTCAAGGTAGTTATTCTTTGTGATGGCAGCATGGTATAATACTTCAGTTTATTTCCAACTGTGCAGAGCCACGTTGTAGCCAACTGCATTAGTGAATTTCGAGTTACCCTTTCAAACTAGTCATGAAAGTCAATACTGTGTGAGTGTACTTTAAATTCATGGTAACATAGAATTTATCTTATGAAATTGTACATGTTGAGTATAATAGCTTTCCTTTTTTAGTGTAAATATTAGGTTTTCACTTAGTGCAAATTGTTGTCATTTACTCACTTCAGCAGAGGTGTGCAATTTTGTATGACAGTGTATTGCTTCAGGACCTGATTTTGCATAAGCTTGTTTATATTATGCAATTTGCTTGATTCTTGTTCTGCTTTCCTTTGGCTCAATTGTGTATTCCTTTGCACATTAGCAATAGCAGCTGCAACATTTTGTGATAGGCTCAAAAGCAAACATACCTGCGAGCTTTAATATCTGGGAAGTTAAGCATAATTTATTGAGGAGAGCACCAGCTCAAAGCCTCTATCCATATCTTTCCCAATGGAAAAGTGCTGTAAAACCTTTTTCTTGTTGTGCACATTTCACTTGAGAAGCCTCTGAGTATCACAGCCATGATCAACCTGAGCAGCCGCACCAGCAGTTGAGTCATGGTACCCGTGGGGGCAAGAGAGGAAGCATGAAACTGAGCTTTGCTTATCTCCTGTGCTTTATTACTCCTTCAAACACAATTTGTATGTTAAATTACCAATCTATGCTGTAATTCCCACACAGAATTTAGTAAATATTCAGAAAATGGATACTCTTCTAAAATGAATTAGAGTGGGAATATTTATGTGAATTTTTCAATTTCTTCTAATATAAACTTACTACTGGGTTTGACAATTGTTGCAGGCTGTAAATTTCAGTTGTTTCTTTGGAGAGTGGCAGTACTTAGAAGGCTTGAGACCATCCTTGAGTTTTGTTTATTACAAGGTTATCAACCATTTGAAGGCTATTGTCATTCCTGAGACTCTCGGGAGAAGGAGATTTAAAAAGTGTTTTTATAAACAAAATAAATAAAAGTGAGACAGAGTAATAATGAGGAGCTGCATTTGTCAGCTGCTTTGTGAAGTGTGCCATTCTTGCTGCTATGATAATGGAGCAAATTAATACGTCCTGTCAGGACCACATGACAGGAACACAGAAAAGCTGTGAAGTGACTGTACACAGTGGAATAAAGGAAATCCACTTTGATCTACCATTTTTGATGTTTTATAATTGCACTTATTATCAGGTCCTTTACTCTCTTCTCATTTGACACAAGATCCATTATCAGTGACAGCGTGAGTGTGAACATGGACTCCATTTGAAAAACTACTTAAGATGATGTAATGGGGAAAAAGCTTTTTGTTCCTAACTGTTGAAAAAAAAAATAATAATTTATGTTAGTGCTATCAGCTAGTATCTTCCCAGAAATGCTCCCTTTTATGTGTAATATTGTTTATATACTGCATTTGAGTGCAGCCTGTTTAATTAGTTCCCTAATGAATTATTGGATAACAAAATGGAACTTGCATCATTCGCTTTTATGCTTTTGTTCAGCTACAAACTAAGGCAGGTCACCGTGCCCAGCCTGAACTAGACACCATTTTCTTTCGTGCTGCATTTGAATAGAAACCATTTAATTTTTTTGAAAATGCTCTCTATTGAAATTTTCAAACAAAGGGCTAAAGTGCTCTCCTTTTAGCTTTCCATGCTGTCTCTTATCTTTCCTGTATGAGATTAGAGGGAGCACTGCTTGACAAAGAGGCAGATTACCAGGTATCTGACTTTTATTGGGCTCTGTAGTAGATTAGCCTGTCTTTATAGCATCAGCGGTGTGTGGATACATTTAGAATTCATGGAGTCTTTCTCTTACATATGAAGAAAAACTAGTAAATTAGTTTTTCACTGTTCTAAATGGATGTGAAATTACACACTCCAAGTTTTCCTCAATTTCCACTGAAATCAACAAGAAGCTCCTGTTGGCTATCTTAAGGCTACGTTTCATTTGTGTTGGTTTTGGTAGGTAAAGACATGACAAGAGGAAGAGCTGGTGACCTTCCCAGATGGGCAGGCATGAGAACAGCTTCATCTCACCATAGAAGTCCTCTCTGCTTGCAACTCCGGCTGCTGCTTCTGAAAGAGAAGACTTCTACTGTGACTTAAGGCTCGCCTCAAAGGGTTGCCTGTATTTCTATGGCAGAGTTTTAAAATCAAAAATCAGATTTCCTTGCAAATGTGCTGAAACCCAAACATTTCAGGAAATGTGTCAATTCCAGTGACACTTCCCCAAAGAAGAGTTCTCTGTTTCGAAGTGAAATTCCTCATCAGAGCACGAGGTTCACAGAGGCAAGGCACTTGTCAAGGTACTCACCTGGAAAGTCAAATAATGGGGAAAAAGATGATTGAGAATGATATCCCAGCACCTGGTACGCAATTAGTCATCTGTCTTTCTCATTCTCTCTCCTGATCTCTTTGGAGCTACTTCAGGGCATATAAATAATCAAATATTTATTGGACCAGCGAGACAGACGCTGACTTGCTCTGTAGCGCAGTGGCCGGGGAATCAGTCATGTTATATGACTGATACAAGTTCAAATCCTTCTGCTAACTAAATTTTAAGGATGCGGTCTGGCGCGTCTCAGCAGTAGGTGTCTAATATGGATTGGATGCAAGTCCCATTTCTGTGTCAGGCAGAGCAAATAAAGCTGAGCCTCCCATGCTTAGATGAAACCCGTAAGAATGGGATTTCTAGCTTTGTGAGGCTGAGCGCTTCCATTCTTTTCTACCCCTAAGTATTATCTGCAGTGCCTGGTTATGCCTATATGCATTGGAGTCTTCTGGTGAGCAATACTGTCAAGTCGAGGAAAGCTGTCACCTTGCATTCGCTATTGCCAAGCCTAATAAGACTTGGGACTTCCATAGTGCATTCTTATGTTCAAAGTGTTACAGGGATATTAAATCAAATTCTCCTCTCAGCTGAAGTGCATCCTCATTCATTGCTAAGTTTTGCTTGACAATAAGAACTCAGGACAGAAAATCAAGAGCTTCGTTGTGCCAGTGGAAGCACCGGGAGAGACAGGGGGAGAACGACGGTGTTGCTATGCCCAGCAAGAGTGCACTTTGCAGTTTGCTTGTGTTCAGCTGCCTTATGTGAAAGCAAAATAAGGCACTGTCTCACTTCATCGGTGTGTCTCACTTTTGGGAAGGGAGCATCTCAGAGAGTTGGCTGTGCCCCAGAGACATGAGCTTGTCCCTGTTTGTGGCGCCTCGTGTGCTTGTACTCGCTGTATACTCTGCAGAGCAGCTGAGTGCGGTTCTGCTCTGCCTGCAGTTTGTGGTGTAGCTGAGTGCAGAATTTTCTTGTCATTCACAGAGTCTGTGCCAGAAATCTTCCAGGTGATTTTATGTATTCAGTGATTTAATGGACAAAATTTAACATCAGCCATTCAAGGATTCTCTGCTAATTCAATCTAATAGAACAGATTCTTCTTTGACTAAAGCCTTAAGGGGTCTCATCTAAATTAAAAGACAGGAAGTTTGTGGCTGTTGTTATGGGGTCTGTTTGTTTGGGTTTTTTTTAGTGGTGGTGTTTCTTGTTGCTTTTTTGTTTTGTTTCATTTTCAGGGTAGCAGAGTCATTTTGAAAGCAGCAGAAAGTAGTTTTGTACACGTAAAGCACAGTAATTTCAGTGCTGCCTTTATGGCATGTTAAATGGAGCTAATACTTCACAGTGAAAGGTAAGGAAAGCAAACATACACAGTGCTGCCACACTCAGAGATCATCTGGAAGGAGGTGAATCACTGATCAGTAAATGGATAAACTTCCCAAGCCTTTTTACTTTGTATTAACATTGGAGTCTGATCAATAAATGTGAACTACAGGTTTGGTCATTTAGTTCAGACTCATGAAATAAAAGTTGTTTTTGCATTAGCTGTGTTGTCATGTGTGGCATATAGCAATGTTTTTAGTGTACATGATAGCAATATAATCATATTTGTGCTATCAGTTTGCAAGGATAAGGTGAATTTTGGCTTCACAGAAAAAAATGGTCCCAGCCAATGGTTTTCTGTCTTCACAGCCTGTTTGGCACCAGTGCTGTTCCTTTGCAGAAAGCAGGGCCAGGATGGGTGCTGGCACATGCAGTGCAAAACTGAACTGGTGACAGATCTTTGCCCTTCCCTCTCCCTTTTGCAGTTTAACCGAAAGGACAGAATTAGGGCTTTGGAGATCACTAAAGGCTGTAAACTAGCCTTGGAGTGTCTCTGCAAGCCATCTGGTGTTCCCTCCTACAACAGGCAAAATTTTCATCCCAAGGATCTCAATTTGGACTGTGAAGTACTATGCAGATGTCTTATCCTATATCTCTGTACTCAGTACTTCTTTCTTCATTTGGAACCGATTTACTGACATGTTTACTCGTACATTTTTCGGCAGGGTAATTTTTCCTGCAATAGAGTATGCTTTATTTTCATGGATATACGGTGTGTTGCTTTATTGTCAGTGCGAGATTGTAGAAACTAGACAGGAGGAGGAGGAAGAAAACTGCATCTGACTGGTTCTTGCTTTTTCTTGCAGTTTTCTTCATTATTTCTACTTCGTAAGTGTGTGGAATTCCACAGAGTTCAATTTCAGCAAAATGCTACAACTCTGCTCTACTAATTACGTTTAAAAGGTCATTTTGAAATTGCATAAGCTGAAACTGCTTTCTGATCTTCACCCTCTGATCTGTCCACCCTCCTTAGCAAAAGGGAACTATAGCATGGTATTGCTAAGTCCTTCCTCTGCCCCCGTGATACATTTGCTTGTTTGCATTCAGCCTGCATATTCTGTAACAGGGAAAGGCAGGTGGACAGAGCACACTGGAAATGTATGAAAAGAACTATTTGTTCTATCCTAGTTTCCTTAGTTATCCTGTTATTCAGTACTGGGAGATGAGTTTGTCATAGAGTACTTTGTTACATGGTTATTGCATCATTGGGGTATGAGTGCAGTATTCCCATTGGTACCATTCACAAAATCTGAGCTAGGTTCTTTACAGCATTTGCTAAGAGTCATCTATTTCAGAAGGCTGCAAGTAAGCATCAAAATCAGAATTGAAACATCAGGATGGGGAACAGATCAAGGCTGGAATTGCTTCTCTGTTCTGGACAATAAATCCTATAGAAGTGGTTTCATAGGTTCCTTATGTATGGTGAATTTCAAAGTGCTACTGTAAGTGTCGATACCTAACTCACTCTGAGATCTACAAATCAAGTATTGCATCCCTAGGTTTTGCATTATTGGTGGTAGAAGACTTAAGACTGTTCTTTTTCAGCCATGAGAATGGATTGCCTTAAACTTTTTTCATCAGTTGGCTGAGTAAATGACATACTCTTCTTGTTTTCCCCAAATGTCTTTTGACTAGAACAGGGTTGACCTGATCAGATAGGAAGAAAAATCACCAATGGCTGGAATTTGGTTCTTGTTCTCTGGCTGGCATGGGAAGCAAGCAGTAAGTGCAGTTTTGCTCCGTGTTGTTATATTAAGGTCTATGAAATAAAATCCTTCAAGGTGATAGAAAGTTAGCCTTGTAAAGAAACTGAGCAAATATCAGTCTAAATTTTATTCTTTCCATTGTAATTTGAATTCAGTGGATTTTTTTTTTTTTGTATGCACAAAGGGTACGTATATATAATATACACATAAAACTGCTTCCTCTTTATACTTACACTTTATACTTAGGTTTGTGTGTATATTGCCTGCTTAATCTGTGTGGATGAATAATTGTCTGTATAAAATGTATAAATTCATAAAATACTCACAACCTCTTCATCTCAGTGATAGCTTGTAGCAACAAGTTCCTAGGTTAAATGTTTAAAAAAAAAAAAGAGTATTTCCTTTTATCAGTTTTAAATGTCTCCTAACAGTTTCATTTAGTTATCCACCTTATTTTATTTATGAGTGTGAATAATTGGTTACCTATTGAGTTCTAATTGTTTTGTTTCTCCATCATTTGCACCTTGCTTGTCTCTAAACTACACAGTCAGTTTAGTGTTTCCTGATGTAGTGGGTTTTCCACATCATTAATCCAGTCACCTGTTTGTAAAATCCCTTCTATTTTTACCAAGGTGTTCTGAAAAAAAGTGTCAAGAACAGAACAACACACTCTGCCTCATGTATATGTAATGATTTAGCATCATTTGCCTTTTTATTTTCTGTCCAATTTTCTTTCATTTCCGTGCTGTTACATTCTATTAGTAAAGCTGTAAACAGCAAAGAGGTTTTCACTGAGCTGCTCACAGACATAACGCAGGTCCATTTTCTGAGTACGTGGAGTTATTGTAGACCTCAGCAATCAGTTTGAGGTACGTTGCATTTGTCAGTGTAAATTTTCATCTGTTGATGCACAGTCCATTCTCAGACCTCTCCTGGCCTTCCTGATATTTATAGATTTAAAAAGTTGTGCCAATCTATCCTGTAGTTGTTTGGTAGTCATACCTTTCTGAATCACAAATGCAATAGCCCCATTCGTGGAATAGAGTCGTGCGGTGCTCCACAGCTGGGGGTTTGAAGTGGCAAATTTCCTTTTTCTAAATATATATGAGATATATATTTAGATAAAAAAATGGATATGCCCTATCAGAGTTAGGCTGTTAGCTTCTCTGGTTACAGCTAGCAAACCCAAGGCACAATAGCATAATTGAAATCAATGGAGTTAATCCCATGTTGTGCTGTTGTAACTGAGAAAAGAGATGGGTCCTCAATTTACCCCTAAATCTTTCAAATAAAGCCATCTGCTCAAAAGTTTGGTCAGAACAGGTTTTAGGCCATCATCATGGCAATAAAAGGAAAATGAATGATTCTGTGAGGAATACAGCTTTTTGTACATAAAAATGAAGCAACCTTGAAAATCTATTGACTTTCCAGTAGGTTAATATTTTCTACTAGGTGGCTATAGCCTATAAAAGTCAAGCCTGAAAACAGATGAACGCAAGTTCTTCTAAGTTGCTATAAATTGCTGAAATTTTCCTGAATACTTACCAAATTAATAACATGATAAAGTCTGGTATTTGACCTTTGAGGTCTAAGTTTAATGGGAATCCATAAACATACCAGCTCAGTTTATGGAGCCACTGTTTCGTAGGCACCCTGTTCCAAATTTTATACTGGAGATGTGCTTATTAGTAAGACAGTGAAAACTCTGAAAATCTATTCCTTGGATGGTGGTTTTTCCCTCAACTTTATAAGTGTCAAAACGTGAGAAATACCAACTTCTTTTCAACGTTGAGGAGTTTAAATGCCTTCAGAAAATTGCTATCAATGTCAGATGGCCAAAACCATAAGCGGTGGAATTCTCCAGAAAGCCCCCAACCTCTTGAACTCCATTTCAGCAGAACGAGGAGGCACAGCCCTGCTCTGTGAGTTGTTGGTTCTGGTTTCACTTCCAGGGATATTTCGCCTTTTCAAAAAGTTATCTTTGTAAAGCTATTTGAGGTTCTAACTCTTAGAAATTCTGAAATATGTAGGAATTTGGCATGGGATTCAGAACTGAAAGAAAAATAATAGTTGTTTTTCTTTCAAGAATCTGAATTTCTGCTAAGTTAGTGGGCTTGTTTTTCTTTGATTGTAAGCACTGTAACTTTCAGTGGAAGTATAATTATTGTTGTATTTTAGGATTATTATTATAAAAGCAGCTTTGCGTGGTCTGGAAAGCAAATACAAATCGCTAATAATGAATACTGAACAATTTTGAGTCAATTTTAAAACCCATAAGTAAAGACTTACTGCAGTGAGCTTTCAAACTCTGCATCATGGAAAGAGAAATTTCTTCTGTAGCCCCGGATTTGGAAAAGATGCAGAAAACTTTTTCCCTTATCACCAACTTCTGCACTGTTAGCCCACAAAACATTAACTATTTTTTAACTAATAACAAGTGTCTTGAAAACTCTTTGCGTCTTTAATAAATGTGTTCCTCTTTGGTATTCTGTTTTGTTTAGGTTTCAGTTATTTAATTACAGATCCTGATATGAAACTAATCATGCATGCATCCATATGAAGCTGGCATACTGACAGGATAAAATCATTAAACAGTCATTACTATAAACTGACGTCGGCCTGTAATTTTTGCAGTTAACGGGGGAGTTGATGCTTGGTGAACAATCCAATTAAAACTGGAAACAAAAGACTTAAAATGTCAGCCAAATTGCTTTTTAATAGTCAATGCAGCCGTCACAAAACATAAACATTAAAGTCCCTGTAGTAGCATAAAGCTTCATGGTGAAACAATTCTAGAAAATGAATAATAATTACAGCATCCTGAGAATTCTCTTAATAGATGTGTACTCATTAAAATACTTTGTTGGTTAGATTCATATGAAAAAGTATGTTACCCTTGATACTTCTTTATGCTTTTGTTTTGAAGGTTTTATTCGATATTTTATAGGTGTAATTTCTAGTAATATTAAAAAATGTGTGTCTTATTTACCAAGAGTTTAAAGAACTGCATATAGAGAAGCTTTGAATGAAAAGCACCTTAGTAATGTGTCGAGGTTAACCAAGAAAATGGCCACAGAGAACTTTTATAACCTATTAATGCAGTAAATAATGTCATCTTTATTAATTTTGAATTGCACCAGATTTCCTTTTGAAGTTGAGCACGAGTAATGGGAGAAGCTTGTCAAAGCTCATTTCCTGAAGTTGTCTGTCTAAATTAATTTATATGGAAGTGGCCTGAATGGTATTTGATGGACACTCACCTCATATCTTCCAAGGTGTTTAAGAGCGCGGAGTAGTGTTAAAAGTCCTAAACCATTCTGGAGAAGTAGGGCACAGCTTCTGCTTCAGTGGAGTGGTGTCACCCTGTTGGTGTTTCTGAAAAACTATGTGCTTACTTGCAAAAGCCTGAATAGAGACATTAGAGAGACTGACTTGAAAGCTGTGGTTTTGTGCCTGGGCCACTACATTCATTTTCAGGCATTACATTCACTGTTTGTGTGTTGTGATTTGGTCTTTCCCTACAGGAGTTTTTCTTTTCTTTAAAAAAATAATCGATTTGTTGTTTACCATCAGTTACACGTGTAACATTGTCTTTCCTCCAAGCAAGCTTAGTACTATAGGAGAAGTGTCAACATTCCTAAATAAAATGTTAGCAAACATCAATGGCAGGAATAGATCTTTTTGTAAAAGTAATTCTTTTATTTGTGGATTAAGCTGAGAGGGACAGGACTTTGCTAGCTACCTCTAGGGATAAAAGGCAGAAGTAGAGAGTCAGGTCATTCTGCACTGAAGTATATTCTTTAACTAATTTATTGTAATCTGTATGCCATGTAAAATCATTAGGTGAGTGACAAATACCTTTCTGTTGTGCTACCTGGCAATTACATGCAGCTTCCTTCTTAAATGTACTTCCTTCCACATACTTCTAAGGATAACTAAGAAGACATCGATAACTATCCTACAGCTAAGGTTTTCATGTTTCTTGTATTTAAAAAAAAAAATGTTTCTCTTAATTGGAACAATAGTTAAGAATTAAAAGGAACATTTAAAATTATTCTATGTTTAAAAAAAATTCTTCCTCTTCAGTCATGAAACTTCAAAGGAGCATATATATATTCTAAAACTATAATTTGTCTTAACTCTTTTTTAAGAAATCTGTCAACTGATCATTGACAGACATTATATGTGAAGGAGAATAAGAGTGAAACTGAAGGAAATAGCCCTCTGCTCTGACCAACAGGGAACTGGTAATGTTGTTGACCAAAATATGTCCTACTACAATTTGTATATTAGTTGCAAATTATTTTATCGATTATACTGCTCATAGGGTAGGATGGGAGGAGCCACATGTACTTGCAATAAAAATAAAAATCTGCCATCAGTATCCCTTATCTGATTATAAGCACACATATTTGATGCTTGTAAATTCTTCAACTATGTTTAAAACTAACCTCTACAAAGACAAAGTCTCTTCTTACCTTCAGGAAGAGTAATGGATCATATTCCTAATTTATCTGACTAGTTTGAATGTGTATGGATGTATTCAGGAAGAGAGATAAAAGCATTTATTTATAAAAATATTACTGAATATTATTTTGATGAAGTTTAATTTAAGATATATATGCACATTGGCATATAAAGCCACAGTTACATTAAGCATATTTGCATACTATAGATACATTTGACAGCTCTTTCCCACACACACAGGTTGCTATATAACAACAGTTATATATTTTTTTAATACTCCCAATAGTCATATAACAGTCACTGAAAATATTTGTGAAGATGTTCATATCAAGCAATTTGGTGTCAGTGTGAAATCCATAACAAAAACATATGGGGGTACTGTTTTATTGGATAGAACAAGACAAGTTCATTTTCTTATATAAGCTATAAGCGTTCTTCAGAATATTATGAATGTGGAAACTAATCAGTATCTCTCTTATTAATATATTTTTAAAAGGATTGTCTTTAAAATGAAGTAAATACGTGGGGATAGAAGCACAATTACTGAGTGAGCCAGAAAAGCTTCAAGCCTCTATGTCTGAACGTGTTGTTGATAATAAAAACAGATTGAGTATTTTCAATTATGCTCTACAAAATAATGTCAGGAGACATGCTGGGTATCTGGATTTGATGCAGTAATCTGGAGTGCAGGGCATCAGGTGTCTCATGGCCTTTGTATATTGAGGTGGAAGAAGCTGAAGCTGGGATTTGTCCATGAATCCAGAATCTTCAGACACTTCAGGCTTTAGGAGGCAAGTAGTCAAATAGGAGTCCTCACCTTGGGCAGCCCTGTATGATGAGCTCAAATGGTGCAGGGACTTGTACATTTTTGGGGCCTGTAATGTGGCTTGACCACAAGCAGTCAAGTTTCCTGAAAACGCTGCAAAGTAGCAGAAACACATATGGAGCAGGTAAGAGGTAGTTGGGCAAGGTTATCATCTCTTGTGGAGAGGTTGATAACAAAGTGGCTTAATCCATCTGTATTTGTGATACTTCCACTGAACTACTGGGCTAAATACATTGTGTATTCAGTATGATTTATATTCCCTAATTCCATTACCCATAGATCCCTTTTAAAAAGCCCTCACAGCTAATGAATTTAAGGACACAAAGGCCAAAGCTTGAATATATATCACTGCCAAAACCATCAATAACTGGGGAAACATTAATTTTTACAGCCATGGTTGCTTGCAGCCTATTTTACCAATCATAAACTGCTCTTTAATCAAAATCTGTTCACCTCTAAGGTCATCAAAATTTGCTGCTAGGCTACTTGTAATTGTCTGGCTTTTGTAAACTTGGATGATAGGCTTACTGTGTAAGCTGTAATCTCCTTCACTTTGTTCAGAGTTTTAGGATAGTGATTGTACTGTCCCCCGTGAGTTGCCACTGACAGAAGATACAACTCGGGATATTGACTGAACCCACCACTTTTAAGTAAAGGCAGGAATTATGCATTCTCCTGAAATACCACCTTTAATCTGGCTGGGAGCTGTCAGTCTGCACTGCTATGAACACTGTGATGTTAATTGTACCAGTAGCTGCTTCATCTGCCAAAAAAAAACCACGGGAAGCCCTAGCTAGTTTTTTAGGTTGTTCTCTTGGTTGGTCTCCATCTAATTGCAGCGCTTCACTTCTCCCTCCATGTTTTTCCCTTGACCTCTGTGACTCCCTCACCAATGGGCCTCTTGTGTCAGAACTCGTAGTAGTGATTTAAAAGAAATCCTGTCTGAACTGGACATTGATTTGAGGGACTCTGATGGATCCATTCTAGTGCGCTCTTGTTCTACCTGCAGTGGAGGAGATGAAGGGACCGAGTAAGAGATTTTCATTCCTAGCTTGTCATATTAATTGATGTATACGTGAGCATTTCACATAAATGTGATAATGTTTTTCACATAAATATTACACAGAGTACGCTGGTATTTATAGATATATATGAAGTACTAGAGAGCAAAGCTGTAATTCAAGCAATTCAGCAGAATAAAAGCACCTCAGGAGCTCTGCTTGTATGCATCCCTTTGGCAATGTTGTTTTTTTTGTGTGTGTTTGTTTTATGCTTTTTATGAACACACATCAGCATGATTATATTGTCAGGTGCTTCTGCATGAAAACATTTAAAACTTGCATATTATCCACAGTACACAGTGTTATAACATGGAGCTCATTGCAGGTTACAAACTACAGAATTGAGAAGGCATCTTACAGTGTAGTGTTTATGTCCAAAATTATTCTACTTCAGCAGTCAGACTCCCAAGTTAAAACACTGAGTGATGGAGTTAATTAAGGAGGAGTAGTGCTGTTAGAGCCCTAATGGTCTACTGATATAAGTGCCTCTAAGTGAGGGAAAGTTTGTCAGGAAAGGTAATGCCTTTTATTGCACCAGCTGATACAGCTGGAAAAAAAAAAAAAAAAAAAAAAAAAAAAAAGATTGTTTTGGGCCCACAGACCCTTCTTTTTGGTTTGAGTACATTAACAATTGTTAATCAGAAAAAAAAAAAAAAAGCAACTCTTCACACACACCTAAAAAAAAAAAATGTATCAGTCTTATTTTTATTTCTAGAATTTTACACAGTAAAAATTGACAAGCTAAGCATATGGTAGACAAAAAACACAGATGCCAGAATCTTTTGAATCTTGAAAGGCAGAATACTATTAAATGAGTCCTATCAGCAAAGTTAGGAAGGGCTGCCATGTGATAGTTCCCTAGTGATAAATCACTGCCTTTCCTTCCCTAATGAGTTCAAACCTCCATTCTCCTTCATCTTTCTGCAGCTATGCAAAGAGTTTGTTTGCAGAAACACTTCTGAGGAAGCTGTTTTTTATTTTCCAAAACACTGTGAAGTGTCCAGTATTTTTTTTCCTGCTTTTTTCATGTTACTAATTGATGTCTTACCAGAAAAGGAGCCCAGCAGCATTACCATCCTGATGTGCAACAGCAATTGCCCAATCACAGAACTTCTGCTAATGAGAATTCTTTACACTTTCTTTTGCTACAAGTTTTAAGTTAGTGATATTAAATATCAATAGTATATGCAGATAAGAAAGTAATTTATACTGTTTGACTTGCAAAGATTTCCTAGTAAACTTTAAGTAATGCAGCATCTGTTTATTTGAAATAGTCCAAAAATGAAAATTAAAATAATGGGAAAATATTAGGCTTATATTGATCTTCCTAAATACATATGGACTTCAGAAAGAATTTTAGGTGAATATACCACTGTTTTCACAAGAGAGTATATTAAACAGAATTAAAGAAACAGGAAATACTTATTCTGTAAGGCAAAAAATTTTTAAATAGAGATCTGCTGCTAATACTCCCAGCTTTTCTTTCTACTCTGCAGTTCAAAACCAGTTAATTGTGTTTTCATAATGTTTGCTAGAATTAAGTTCATTATGAGTGTTTATAAAATATAGCCACTTCAGTCTTACAGGAGAAGTTTTGACTATTGTATTCATGTAAAAATAGAAGAAGATGTGCTGCAAGTAGTTCATAAGAAGTCCTTTTCTTCCTCATAGCCTATATACAGTTGTGGTTGTTTGTTTTTTTTTTTTTCTGTATAGTTAAACCATACATCATTCAATGTAAATGTTACTTGCATGTGTAAAGTGTTGAATTGCCATTGTATTTCATTTCTAAATATGGCTCAACTTGAATATCCTGAAGAAAAACAGCAGAAGTGAATTAGCATTAGGAAACTGTTAGAATTCTTATTTTATCTTTTTGTGTGTGTGTTAAAATGATCCACAAATGATAAGCTGGAAGCTGTTGGTGTGTGTTGTATACTGTAAGGGATTCAAGTGAATTGAACATATGTAGTACTAAGAACATTAAGGAAACATTTAATGGGATCCACATGAACATATTGGACTGAGTGTTTAAGTATTGTAAAGTTGTTTGATATCATAAAATGTAACTCCAGCTGTATTTTATGCTCATTTATGCTGTTCAACATACATGGTCTAAGACCTCCACTAATTTCTCCTTGGAAGTGAAGGGGCTGTTCAGATTATCCATATTGCTTAATTGTTCCCTCCTTCCATCAGGCTGTCCAGCACTGTCCCAGCCAGCTCACCCAGGCTTTGGTGGGGGTGAGTTCAGGGCTCGTGGGTGCAAGGCAGCAGCCAGTGGTGGGCAGGAGGGCTGGTCTCTGAAGGTCTCTACATCTCTCTTCCTTCGTATGTGAACTTTGAGTCCGTGTGACCTTTAGTTTGCAAGCGTTCATTGAATTGTAATTTTATTTTGCACAAAACCACATGGTTTGTAGAATTCTTCAGGGATGTTTGATATTTTATGTTCTGGAAGATTTACTCTGCAGAAGACTGAGGACAAAAAAAATTATATGTAGCAAAACTATAATATAATGGTAAATTGGTATTAAAGGTACTGGTTGGATACTTTCATATCTTAGTGGTCTGACAAAGCGCTAGAAGCAAAGCATTTTACACGTAAGGTAAGCCAGCTAAATACTGAGCTATGTCAGAAAGAGCAAGTGCAAAACAGATTACTGAATGGAACAGAAATGTATACATCAACAGAACAGTCCCATACACAATTATTTTTCATATTTACCTTTTTTCAAAATAGGTCAAAATAAAAATAAAAGGAATTAAAAGACAGACAACAACTAATTATGGCTTGGAAAGGTCATTGGGGCATACATAGAAAAAAAATAAAGATGTAGTCTCATAAAATCAAATTGAGAATGGAAGGAAAGGGTGTAAAGATCAATAAGTGTATTAACATGTAGCAGAGCCAGCACTCTGCAACAGTGGACCTGCATCTAATTCTTAGTTTGTCTGCCCAAACCTAGTGCATAAATCTCATTGGAAATTTGATTTTTTTTTTAATTCTGTGCCTTTTAGCTGTAGTCTTAAGCTATAAGATACTTTGTCTTCCCTGCACTGAATGTCTTCAGCGCCCGTCTATGTAAATTGTGCACAATGCTTTTGGCTTGATCCTTCTCCTCTTGGTTTGTAACTGAGTAGTAGTATGCCCATAGAATAGGAACCTAAATGAAAAATCTCCGAACACGTGCTGCTATTTAGTTCATTAAATAATAGCTTGCAAGCTAATTCATACTCAGATGAGACAAGTCTGGGAGAAAAAAAAAAAAAAAAAAAAAAAAAACATACCAATAAGTAATGAATTTAGGAACTGAAAAAATTAAAATATCTCAAAAACACTATAGGTTAGATGCAAACCTTTTAAGGTTCATTACTTTTTAATATATTCTCTCTGATACACTTCACTTAGTACTGATGCAGGCTGTTGTAGTCTTGTCAGTGAATGATAAAACAGTTCAATTACCCTTTCTTTGTGGATCTGGAAAGTATACTAAAGTGTGCTTCAGAACTGCTAGGAGAAAGGTTTAGCAAAAGTTCTGGTTTATTGTCAAAAATAATTTTATTGGGAGCTAACTAGTTGATAAAGCTTCTTACTTCATTTTTGTCAGGCGATAAAGCAATTCTGCTGCATCTTTATGAAGGTATTTTAGCATGACTCTTAAGCTGAGAAGTTAATGCTCATGTTGTCCACTGGTTTGTGCCTCCAGTAGCTCTTGAAGAGAATGGCAGCACTCAACCAAACGTCACCGAGGAGGGGAAGTTTCCAAGTCAGTGACCTTTGTGCTCGCTAAGAAGCGGGTGTCTAGGAGAAAAGAAAGATCTGAATAGTTGTGTTCCATGAAGCAAGAGCAGAACTTGACAGCTGAAAAGGGGCTGTTCAGGTCTGCACCCCATAGCTGGAGGTAACAAGCAGTATTCCACTGCCATGGGGCAGCCTGTGTTCAGTATTGACCAAGGGCCTTCCAAAAGAATGAGGCAGAAGCAAAGACGAACAAACATTTAGGACAAAACTAGAACTTCCCCTTTCAAGCTTCAAAGAAAGGAGAGCAAGTAGAAACCCTACAAATGAGCAGAATTACCAGAAATGTTTTCCTCTTTTGTAGCTAGCACCAATACAGCATTGTCTCCTTTGGGGTGAGTGCCTCGTGTTTGTGAGATGTCTCGGAAGAAAAAAAGATGAACAAATTAACACTGTTACCAAAGAATGAAATAAAACCCCTAGAAAAAGGAATTGAAAAGAAGTTTAAGTGGAGTTTATGGAGTGGATGGGGAATGTGCGAGTTAAAGCAGATCTGGTATACAATAAAGAAGTGCAAAGAAAGCAGAAATGTCCTATTTATTTCTTCAGGAAGCATTAACATTGTGTGCTCTGTGGAGATGGGAGAACTCTAAAAACAATCAACTTTTAGCAGAATGAATTTAGACGTTTTCTAAACTGCTCCTCCTGACTGAAAAAAAAAAAAAAAAAAAAAAAAAAAAGGAGGGGAGGGGGTGAGGTCTAAATGTAAGTGCGGGTGGGGACAGTGACTCTTCCACATGAGAAGACCAACAGTGAGGCCCAGGAGCATTTCTTCTGGCTTTGCATGTTGCTCAGCCAAGAAGCTGATCTGTAGCAAATTATTGTAAATGTAAACTCTGAGCTGAAATCTTGTTAGTAGCTACAATTTTAGATTAATGGAAACTCCTAAAATGTCAATAAACACTTTGAAAATAAATAATGTTATATTTGCATAATATGCATAAACTTTTTTGTCTAAAAATTTTTTTAAAATCTGAACATTGTAAGCAGCTGTTCCAAGTAAAAGCAGGTGTTGTCCTGGGTAGGTAGTGTCATGCTGCAATAGGGTAAAAATTCACAGCTAAGTTAACTTCTGTAGCACTCCTGTGCACTTCAGAAAATTGGAAATTTTAGACAAATTTGTGTAATTATTTTCTTCTTTTCTTACTTTTTTGGTATTTGAATGATTTTGCATGAAGTTATTTTACAGTCTACTGTTCACTCGGAGCCCCGAAGAATCATGAGCATGCAGATTTAGATACAATGATGTTTTATATCCCAAGCAACATTTTTTTGTGGTATAAAAATAAAGTTAATGGGACGTAGACTTAGTTTCGAGCAAAATAAAAATAAGTTTGATAAATTAGAAAGTCTGTAAGAACTAATTGGATACTCAGGCCAGATTCTCAGCTTGATGACTTTACTACACTTCGTTGAAGTGAAGGGCTGATGCAGAAGACCTGTTTTTAAATCACCAAAATACCTCAGAATGTGATGTGAAGTTTTCTGCAATGCCAAGAGCTGCAGGAAGGGGTGACAAGTGTGATAATTAAAAAGGAATCCCCCATGAAATCTGGTGCATTAAAGTATTGTGAGAAATAGCACTGAGAGATACAAGGTACCCTACTGACCAGAAATGCTTCATGGTTCACAAAGCAGAACCAGTCTGTCACATGGAACAAACTGGACTATTTGTCAGATAATTGCATGCTATTGACAGGATAGGGACGGTAAAAGGAGAAGAAAGGAACTCAAGAGGTGCGTTGCCATACAGATCCTATAGATTTTCCCATATACCTAGAGAAGCAGCCGCCTTGGTTGCTCAACATTTACCGCAGAGCTTTTGAAGTACCTTGCAGTGCCTGACTGTGTTACTGGCAAAGATCAGTAATTTTCTAACTGATGGGACAGTGGTACAACCATTAAAATGGTTTGTCATGCAAACGATTGGATGTGTAGTAATCCTGCAAATCTTCTGTAGAGTGCATTTAAGACTGATACCGCTAAGAGAAAGTCACTGATCACATACTAGAGGATGCTGGACATCAAATAATATGTCCAAAATTTTGGTAGATTTCCCTTCTAAAATAGCAGGATATAGGATTTACTGAGATTAATTATTATATGAAAGTGCCTTAGCAGATTATTTCAAAGCTCTGGACTGTTGACTCCAGTGATTTAATTTACTGAGATCTCCAGTTTTCTAATATGCTTCGAAATGCTTTTCTGGTATATGCAAACTACCATTGCAGTGTAAACCTTAATGCAACTGTAAGAATGCTGCCTTGATAAAAGATCAATGAAATTAAAAGGATTAAGCTTGGGCCAAATCCGTGACTGCTTTGCTTACTGCAGCACAGAGGAGCTTATGTGCACTTATGAGCACTAAACAACCTTGTTGCTCCAATTGGGGCTGTCACTGAAAAAAAAAAGTGCTTGCTTTTTTTTT
The DNA here is from genome assembly GCF_047663525.1 of Anas platyrhynchos. Lineage (NCBI taxonomy): Eukaryota > Metazoa > Chordata > Aves > Anseriformes > Anatidae > Anas > Anas platyrhynchos. The sequence goes on from NC_092596.1 coordinate 1,970,841, forward strand.
TTTATTTCTTTTTTTTTTTCTTTTTCCTGCCAGCCATTCCAAGAAGGGAAAGGGCACACTTTCATCTTTCACCTTGAAGACAAACTATGTCATAATTTGAAGAAAGCACATGTTGTAATGGAAGGCAGCAGTAGTTCCTTGCAGGGAATTTTTTCAGGTTCATCAGAGCTCTGCTCCAGCTGGTTTTGTGCAAATGCAACTGGATGTCAGCTGAGGGGACAGGGAGAGCGAGGGTGAGTTTAGGAACGGGATGAAGACATACTAAGCTGGAGGAAATTAGCTGGAGGAGTTTCAGGTTAATAGCTTCACAGCTCACCCAATCCAGCAGTAATGTTTATCAGCATCTTCTTCGCAAATTATTTGTTATTGTTCATTTAGAAAGGGATTTCTTGCCTCTATTCTCCATAGGTGCATCTCATGTTGCACTGAGAGGTCTTGGATGCTCTTGTGGGAAATGAACATGGTTTCATTGTCCCTTCCAGGCTCTGCTGCACAGTAGAGTACATCTTCTGTATTTGCATGGGGCAGGGCCATTGGTGCCCCCTATGCACTACTCATCATGTACCCGTCACCCATCCCAGCCTCTCCTGTGGCTGGAGCTCCTGGCCAGCCCACATGCTGCCATAAGCCCTTTTCTCCAGGTATCTGGATCATTCAGGTAGTCTTTCAGAGAGCCTTTTCCCGGCACTCAGTTAACAAATGCAGTACCACAGTGGTAGAAATGCATTGATCTTATTTTATGGAAGGTATTTATTAGGCGGTAGGAATTAATTAAGTTATATTCTTTCTTGATTTTAAGTGAGAGGATAGTTCTTGTACCATGTCTATTTCTTTTGCAACTCTTCTTAAATGAGACTTATACCTGATGAAATTAGTTGGTATCTGTGCAGCAATTCAATGTCAACTTGATTTATTTGTTCTTTACCCTCCTCCCCAAAAAATCCTATGACAAATTAAGTGAAGGTTATATCTTCTTCTACTTTTTGTTGTTGTTGTTGTTGTTGTTATTGTTGCTCTAACTTCAGTGCCAGAGGGTACATCTGTGTCTAATATTCATCATTTCAGTAAAGTATTACACCCTGAGTTATTTCACACCGCACCAACATTTTACAGACACCCGAGTTAATAACATGATCAGTTGCACAATGCTCTAATCCCATCAAATGCTATATCATCCTCATGCTCTCCCTGTCCTTTCAAAACAATAAGCCTCTGGGTCTCCCTCCTGTGTCGTTTCAGACATGCCAGGGAGCCCACACAACCAGTTCACGTTCAGACCCCTGCCGCCGCCGCCGCCGCCACCGCACGCGTGCACCTGCACCAGGAAACCGCCGCCAGCAGCCGACACACTCCAGAGGAGGTCGATGACGACTCGCAGCCAGCCCAGCCCTGCTGCCCCCACTCCCCCCACCAGTACACAAGATTCAGTGCATCTCCATAACAGCTGGGTCTTGAACAGCAACATACCGCTGGAAACCAGGTATGGACCAAACTGCTCTATACAGGTTAAAAAATGTTAAAAAAGAAGGGTTGGAGGCCTGATGTTGGTGTGTGAAGATGGTGGGGAATGCAAGGTCATCATTTGGGACATGCCAAAGCATTTAGATTTGAGGCATGTAGTATAGCCATGCAAGATCATTCTTAATTGATTCATCTAGATTGTCAATGCTTGTAAAAGCATGTGTTTTGCAAAGTTTGGGAAGAGATTGATTTCCTTAATGTGCATAGGTTATATAAGTATGTTAGATGTGTGTGCAGCGAAGATTTGTACTCCCGTACTTGTATGACCATCCCACATTCTCCCAGGGACGTTTTGTAATCAACAAACAGAAGGTTTGTTTAGTTGGTATATTCTGACACTCCTGGAGTAGGTCAGTGTTCCGGACTTGGCTTCCTGTTGATAAGAAACAATGTAATAAAAATAATACTAAGAAAATACTTAATAATACTAAAATAATATTTCCCTCAAGGCATATTTAAACATTTTATTGCACATGTACATAAAGAACATCATTTGATGACCATTTGATCATAGAGGAGTGATACAGGTCCAAGACATGTGTGGAGCATGAAGAGCCTTACATTTAGGAACTAGGGAGGAAGGGTTCAACTGCAGGATCAGCAATAATTTACACTAATACTCTGTTCTGAAAAATAATGGAAAGCAAATACATTATGTATTCAGCAAACCTGTGATTCGGTACCCAAAATTCTACCTGCAGAGATACATGAACACCTTCCTCTGAGTCTTTGACCATAAGCTTTTTCATTCCTGTGAAGTATTAGCTAATTTGATGGCTTTTAACTACTGCTGTGTTTGCTGACTTTATCCCTAAAACAAGCCCTTGAACAACCTTCTTCCTCTTTATTGTGAGCAGAGTTTGGACTAGGGTTTCCTTTAGGTTTTAGCACTGTCAAACATAGGAAGTGCATAACTGTCTGTTAACATGGTGGTTGGTGACATGCAGATGAATGTCTGACATTCAAGTAATCTGAACTAGAGAATGTAAGGCAATATGCATAGAAGCGTTTTGTTGTTAATGCACACATGTCCAATGGCCATTTATCACAATTAATCACTGTGACCTTTTTTTTTTCCTTTATAGGGAGTTTGTTTTTATTTTATTACATAATTTAATTTTAATATACGTCTTTAAACACTTACCTGCTGCTAATTAGAAGTGTCAAATTAAGTGTTTTTTCTCTGATAGGCTGTTAAGTTGAGATTCAAGAATAAGCTGATTCATTTTGCAATAAAACTTTCTTTATTCGTCCTAAGGACAAATCACAAAAAGAATGAAGGAGGATGGAAACTTTTTCCCCAAAAGTGAACACGAACAAAATTTTAGTTCAGCTAGTTCCTCATCTCACTGTGTTTACTCAAAATAAAATCAGAGAGACAAACTGAACGTAATTTTGCAAATACTTGTATTACATTCATTCTTAACTACATTTGTCCAGATTTCAGAACAGAAATTTGTCATTTAAAGTTGAGTCAAAGGAGAACACATTTACCTTATTTACACTGAGGAGTTAAGGACGAAAAGAACAAAAATCAGATAACAGAATAATGGTGAAATAATATACATTGAAAATAATAAAAAGTACAAATTTAAAATGCAAATACTCAATAAGTATCATTGAAATTCTATTTCTTATTAAATGTACTTGAAAAAAAAATCAATATTCAATAGATGGTTGGAATCAGAGCTTCTGTTTACATAATCTTTATAAAGATATATGTCTGCCGTTCATGATGTCACAAGCTTATCTATCTATACTGTCTGCTACACAGAAGACTGCTCGTTAAGCGTTCTGTACCCACTAAGTACCTTTTGATTGTCTTCAGTCAACACTGAAATAGATCTTATTTAGCCCTTCTGCATCTCTATTCATTATTTTCTCTTCAAACCTCCTTGCTGGGAAAAATACTTTGCAATTTTAAGTGTTCACTTCTGTGTTTTTTTGTTTTTGTTTTTGTTTTGTTTGTTTGTTTTCTGTTTTCTTTGTTGTTATTTTTACAGATTTTAAACTTCTCATAAAGTACATTTTCTAGTGTAATATCTGTATATCTACTTGCTTCTGTAATCTATATAATTGGATAGTAATGAAAGGGCTGTGCAGTGGATTAGTTTTTCAGACTGGAAACCATACTAGGGGCAACCCTTTGGCAATTCACTAACTGGGAATTTTCCATGTTCCTAACCTTCAGTGGTTGTTTCAGCTGATTTCATGCACCCTCCAGCAGCTCGCTGCAGCCTCCCCTGAAGCTGGCTGAAAGGCTGCATAATCTGAAAGTAGAATCTGCAAGACTGTTCCCAAGATGTACCTGCAGTATATGTGGAGACAAGTGATACAGCAGGGGAACTTTGTAATAAAGGACATCTGTGATCACCACTTCTCAGAAGTCTCTAGTACATGGCATATCCTTAGAGAAAAAGAAGGGCTCGCTGTTTGTTTTTTCTGCCTTTAACAGGGAGTGATTCAGCCAGAATTGAACAAATACTTTGGTCTAATACGTGGATTCTCTTGCCTTCCTCCTGCATTAATGTTTAGCTGTCCATTAAAAACAATCCTGCAAAATAAAGGGAAGCATGTCAATGGCAGCTGTATTTCTGTGCTAAATCTTTAACAGTACAAAATCTACCTAATATGTGCATACTAATATGTCTAAGCAGAATTTTTTGTTGTTGTTGTTTTTTAATTTGGCACATTTGCAATCAAAAAGACGATTTAGAGACAGTAATTTATTCCCTACTGTAATAACTGGACAAAAATCAGAATGCACATGTTCAGCTTTTCTATCCAACCATATCTCCTGTTAATCCACAAACAGCACATGTGTTTGCATGGTTTAGCTCCAGCCACGTAGTATGAGACACTTTCCAGGCAGGCACAGATTCCCTAGAACTAATCATGTGACTGTAAATCCTGTTCACCCTAGATAATGAGAAGTGAAGCAAGTTTATGAGGCTGCTCGTGAAGATAATGCATCATATTTATATAACAGAAAAATCTGTAGTTCTGAAAATGTTTAACATACTCTGATTAGAGATGTATTTGTGCACAATTGGTTTTTGAAACCTATATTAGGTGAAAGGGGCTGTAGTAAAGACGTTTAATGAGGTCTGTGTTCTAAGAGTTTTTTTGTAGAGTAAAACCTGGTCATATTTTAATTGAAAAGGGCAAATTAGGAGCTCAGTTTCATCTAGAGGTGTTATATGCATGGACCGATCCACAAACCAGTCATGTCAGGACTCGACTTTCTGGCCCAGCTGTTCACTGACCCAGTCTTGAGCTCTATCATTGCCAAGGCCAGTTCTCGGCCTGGTGGTGCTTCTGATTGTAAGCAGCCTAAATGAACACAGGAATTAGGAACATCTTAAAACTTCAGAATACAAGTTATAGAGTACATGTAGCTCTAGAAATTGGAGAAAAGCTGGATCTGCAGGAGATGTCCCAGCCCACACTGCCGGCTGACCATGCTGCAGCCTTGGGCACTGCAACGTGCCCGTAAATGCAGATGCAGGCTCCGTCTGTATGCATGCACGCCGTTTTGAAAACTACTTACTCATTATTAAAATGACTTACGAGAATGTAGCGATTTTATTGTGTCACACAGAAAACTAATTCGTAAGTGTGGCCGGAAAAAGACTGCAAGGATCTCTCGCACTACATGAAAACACAGGAAACATCAATTCTCTGTTTTAGGATAATGCTATTGGGTTCTTACATAAATTGACTTTTTTCTACGCCCCCAGAATAGAGTACTCGCAACCTATTGCCTATTCTCTCCATTTCCACTAAAATAATTGGTTTTTTTCAGGTTTCATAGATACTTTGCTCTAATGTTTCAAATCTTATGATTTACAGTGTAATACATTGTCATTATCTGTGACAGCCCCATCTGAACGTAGCTTACTGCATTTTATGCAGTATGTATTAAATCCTGACAATTCAAAGGAGTGTTTTTCATTTTCTCCATGCCCTTTTAGTTGACTCAGTGTTTGTTTCCATATATCTTGCATTTTTGCATTTGTCTGTTCTGGTGTTTGCTTTTTTTTTTTGTTTTTTGTTTGTTTTCACTTAAATCTAATTCCCAAATCAGGAAAAATAAATGTAACATCAAATATGGATTATTATCTGGCATTACTCCTGATGCTCCTTACAGTATGTTACACTCCACTTGTAGATAAACCATTGGATGTGCTTATTTTGAGGAAAGTTATGTTTTGCATTTAGATCACCCAGCCATTAGATCTTTTATTTTTTCTGTCTGAATACCAAAATTTCCCTCATGTTGATTTTATGTCAATACATTCAATTTTAGTCCTGTTTTGTGCTTCAGTGTTTTACATATTTGCTTGTTCCTTCCTTTTTTAAATCAAATTTCTTTCTAGTTCCCCTAACCCATTTAGCAGTGTTGGCAGTAAGGTTAATGCTGTGCTGAATGGACTGAAATCTCCCTTCAATGCACTGGTGATGAGCCAAATACTGTGAAGAAGACAGCTTAATTTAAGCAATCTTATCACCATGGTAATAGCTCCTCTAAAGGGACAGTAAGGTACCAGACCATGAACCTGAGATTCAATTATCATTAATTTATATAAAACTTTGAAGTACTAAAATACTAGATTAATAGGAGAAGCATTTGGGGTTCAAGGCAGTTGTGATTTTTAGTTACTCTTCAGCAATATTTCAGAGCCCTAAAGTTTGATTATGTCTTTAAATGCTTAAAGACTTAGACGGTTTTGGAGTTAAAAAGTGTATTTAGCTTCTCATATAGATGAGGTCCTTCAGTTTTGTATTATATAGTTATTTAAGGTGCCTAATTAAGACTCTGGGTTTCTGTTTTCCTAAAAATATCATCTTGATAATGATACTTTTTAGAACCAGGAAGATCTTAGCAACTATCACTTAGCAAGAGACACATTCAGTAGTATGGTTTTCCCTTGTTCTTTTTTAATCAAGCTCATAATTATTTGTGCCCTTCAAAATTAATATTGATAGGCTTTCAAACTACAAAAACCTGTGCATATTGACTCTCCATTTAAGCTGAAGTAGTGCGAAAAACAGAAAAAATTACAGAAAATACATATATATATAAATGTGCACACACAAAAGCAGGTACGAATGAGCTCTTGAAGATTTGTTCTTTCTCCTTGCTCTCTTATTTGAGCAACCTGTGAATTTAGCCCTCAATGCAGAGATACAGAAAGCACTTTCATGCCTTCCTTTTTTTTTTCCCAGTTCAAGGTTTCCATAGCAAACAGAATGGCTTTTATAGCTCCTGAGGCACACAGGTGTTGATGATCATAAACCACCAAGCAGGGAAACAATTACTATTACAGCAATGCAATTCATTAGGAACTTGTTTGTGAATGGAGACTTTTCCTGAGTTAAATAACCACTCTTGTGGTTATTCCAAAAACATAAATGCAGGGGGAGCTTCATTTATGATCTTTTCTTCCAACAGTCTTCTTCAGTATTTTTTGTTTTGACATTTCTCTTGTATTTTGTCATTTTCTACCTAATTAAACAATAAATCTATCCTGTAGAGAAGCTGATCATATTAAAAAACAAGCTTGTGGCAAGGGGTTTAAATCCAGTCCAAGTCCCATGTGTTTCCACTATACAGAGAAAAAAAAAAAAAAAAAAAAAAAAAGACTTCTGAACTGTAAAAGATGAATTGGAAATGTTAAATATGACAATGAACTTAAAATAAAAGCTGTAAATATGACCTTAACTTTAATAATGCAGGAAAGATACCATCCTACATGGAAATAAAAATGTAAACATTTGTCAGCTACAATGAATTACAATTTTAATGTTGGCAGCTATGGTACTTGAGGGTCCTTCTTTTGAATAATTTGAGATCCAGTCACTTTGGCCGATGAGGCGACTTAAATTGTTCGTGTATTCTCCTGTTACTTTTCTTTGGGAAAAGCTCTGGTTTGTCTTTCTCTGGAACAGTGTGGTAGTATTTGTATGTATAAATGTTTTTGTACATATAAATGTCTTTGTGCTGCCATATGAGAGTAACCTGGGTCATCATGCTGCAGATAGTCTTCACTCATTATTTTGAATAACAGAATAGTATAGAAAGTAATAAATAAAAGTAAAGATGTGTTGATATTTTATGGCCAGCAATAAGCAAGCAGGCCTGTTAGCTTTCTGTGAAGAGCATTATTTTCATTTACAGAAACTGAAAGAGAATGAGTATAAATTTGGAAAGAGAAAAATAATTACATATTAATAGGTCTAGGCTGATTTGGAAAACAGAGACTATAGTAGTAGAAAGGGTCATAGATCTGCAGAGTACCTTATCTTTTTATTTTTAAGATAAGTATATTTGGAATGTTATTGCCTGAAAATGTGTATCTATTCCCTGGATAGCTATTTCTAGGAAATCTGTTTTGGATGACTGGATAGAATTTTCCATAGGAAATATGCTCCTGTCATCCAGTAAAATTTGTTGAGTGAGTGGCATTTGTCGCTTTACACTTTGGCATTTGACAATATGTATGGGAGTGCAGGTATTTAGAAATAGACTCAAATTCTGGTAATAAATTCAGTTGGAATATGCATGAATACCCACAGGAGGAAATTCATGGCAAAGAGAACTACGGGCAACTCTGTCTACTTTAGTTATCTCATTTTCATTTCTCTGTTTTAAGCCATGCTTCCTAACCAGAGAATACAAGCAAAAAAATCACAATATTAGTAATTTTTCTTTCGTTTTTATGGTTTTACGGTATTCTGCAAATATTACACACTATTCTTTATAGAAATTATGTAAATATTATTGTAAGTGCGATTTTGATTTTCCAAGTCACAAATTAATATACTACTGAAAATGCAGATTAAACCACAAGCTCCCTTATTCCTTCCTTACCCCACTAACATCTGTGTATTTAGATCAGTTTCACTCAGAGGTCATTTGATTTGTAGTGAAAAGGGAAGTCCTAAGCCACAGAGAAGCATTTTTTAAAAATACTTGATTAATATAGCAGAGTCAAAGTGTATCATACTAATAAAGCACATACTGATCGATACAAGAGTAATTGCTGCCTTCAGCGTGGTAGTTTTTATCTTCTTTTTGTTAAATAATCAATGAAACCAGAAGACAATTGTACTTTTGACAACTGTTCCATATTAGAAGCTGTTCTTGATTGATCTTGGCACCATTCTGTATTTATATAATTATATAAATATAATATAATATTATACATTTCCAGATTTCTGCCAGGAACCTTAGTCACCTGATTGGCAGACTTAGCTTGCCTACAGCAACGACAGACAAGTGAGTCAACATCATGTCACTGTTGTTGCGCTGTACTGAAGCACTAAGTAAGGGATACAGGTTCTCTTACATCCTTTCACATCCAGAGTCATGAGGCTAGGTTTTCAAACACTATGTAAAATAACTAAGAATGAATACAGGGAAGCAGCTCTATGTGAATGATTCAAAAGACAAGTCCTGCTTAAAAGAGGAAATTTTAACAAAGCGGTTGTATTCCAAAATACAATGCCCTGGTGGGATTTAAATGCGTTTCAATTATACACATAAAAATAGAATGATAAGTTAGATAATTATTGTTCGTGGCAATTTCCCTCTTCTTTCACACTTGTACTTTGTTTTTCCTATGGTTCTTGTACGCAGAAAGATAAAACAGGGCATAGCATTGCACCAGATAAAATTATGGGTTAGATTTTAACTATTAAGTCATGTCTTATAATTTCCATACAGTTTTTCTGGGTAGATTTTAAAGAAGACAGTATGGTTCATATATCTTCTTTTGCTAAATAGGTGTGTTGTTTTCCCTTAGCATAGCTGCCTTGTTTTTATGCCAAATGGTTTGCTGAGGATGGGAGATAAAGGAATCGTTCATAAACAGATGTTTATTATCTTAAATTATCTGATTACTAACTATTGCTAACTATCTGATTATTATCTAAGTTTAGATGTTCATGTGTTTTTTGTGTTTTTTTTTTTCTCCCTCTCCCATTTCTTGTATGTAATAGAATAGATAAAAAATCAGTAAAGAGCAGGTTTCTGCTTCTTGCCAGTGTCACAGGAAGTATTAACTGTTTTAGAAGAGTCAGCTAACAGTGGGCTTGTTTGATGTTTACCAAAGTAGGACAACTATTTCAGTTCCAAATCCCTTTTGGCTTTCATCTTTACGTATTTTCTGGATTTCACAAAAATCAGAGTTGTTCCTATGTTTCAACTGCTATGCCTCTGAAAAAATCCTTTTGCACTTCTTTTGACATCTAAATCAAATTTTATTTCAATTGCCTACTTAAGCGTTGGTATAGAGATACAGTTAAATATATATAAACACACAGTTACAGAACTGTTTGAAAAGACGTTGAAAAATTTACATGATCAAACTGGAGGCTTCTTAGCTTTCCTATCACTTAGCTAAGTAGTAATTTATTATGCTTTAGTAACTATTTCTTTAATGTGATACAGGTACAAATGTGTATCTACTTGGTTTACCCAGGAGAAATGCAGACTAGTTTTTTGGTATTGCAAGATTTCTGGCATTTGTGTTTTTGCTAACTCCTGCAGTGGATTACTTTTCAAATCTTCTTTTGTTCTTCATTTTTCCTCTTACAAACCTGTAACTTTTAATGAAAATTAAGGTTGTAGGTACAAATCAAAGTGGATTTCTAGGCCTACAGGTGCCAGGCACAGGGCAAATACATAGAACTTAGAGAAGCAGTATCAAGCCCTCGACAAAGCTGAGGGACATTACTACAGTATTGGGATGTCAAAATATTTTCTTGGAATTTAATTAAGAAATTCTGTGTGGGGTTAATCTAGTTTCTGTAATTGAATTATTTATTTAAGTAAAATTGTTGGGGATGCTGCTTCATGTGTAGTTTTTACAGGACTTGCATTACTACTCCAAAGAAGAAGCCAGAAGTATGTAACAAAACATCCAGATAGAGAAGGGTGTAAAGAAAGAAATGAACTCCCCTTCTCTCACCTTCTCCTAGCTGAGAATTCATCATTTTTCTATGAGTTTCACTCTTGGAGTTATATACCATTCCTCTTATTGCTGAAAAAGAGCACTTAGATGAGCCCCATGAAACTTCATCTTTACAGAAAGCAAGCTATTCTGTGATCAGCGGGACTAAGAGGTCTGATTTCATGCCTTATGTCACCTGAACTACCCAGCAGCTCCTTTCCTTGGTCCCTATCTCTCTACTGGGCATCTCAACGTAGCAGATTTACACCTCGCTATTGATTAGTCGATGCCTCTTCTGCACAAGGGGCTGGATGGCTGCTGTAGTGTCTTAGGGAGCATGACCCAAGTTTGCAAGCAGCTCATTAAGGTTTTGGTTCCAGATCAAGTTGCTGAATTTTATGAGTCTGGGAGAGTCTTTTCCTTTCTGTCAGCTTTGCTTTTGAAAGAGTTCAAAGTTTGGAATTTTTGTCAAGATGAACAAATGGACAGATAGGTAGATAGACATTGTGGTTACTTTTTAAAAGAATGAATATTTTCCAACTGTGTTTTTTAGATGGTGAAATTATTACTGAGCCTTGAATATTTTTATGTCTTGGAATTATCAGTGTAATAAGTGACTTTATTTCGTGGACAGATGCTTTGCAGATTATGTCTTGTACTTCTCTTTTTAAAAGAATATTGTCTTCATCTTTTTGAATGGCTTTGATGGTTTTTGGAATATTTTATAACTTCCCCCTCTTAAAATGAATAGTCTTATCAATTGTTCTTAAAAATTCTATGATTTTTTTTTGTATTTCAATTTAAAAAAAAAAAAAAGCCTTAGCTTTTCTCATAGATCGAGTATTAAAGCACATACCAGTCACATATAAACTTTTGAACTGCGATTTTTATTATTTTCCTCTTTAGAGAGCCTGATTCTATAGAATTGATAGCAACAGTTTAGCTTGTCCTAATGCCCTTTGGGAACAGTGTTGTGCTTAAGACAGATGAGTAGTCGTCTGTGTTTATGAGAACATAGTTGTAGTCTAGCTTTGGAAATTTGTCTTTATGCCACTAGTGTTTTTCAAATTCTATAGAAATATCTTTGGGTACTCGATATACTCTCCCCTAGAAAAAAATGAAATGCATAAACAGTTGTGATTTTTAACATTTTCTCAACATTATTTCACTGGTAGCTCACTTTCAGTGTAGCATTGCACCATAATCGTAGTTTCATTAGAACAAGTTAGAGCAGTGTAAATTCTCCTCTGTGTCAGCATAGTCATCTATCTACAAGGGTATGAGCTGGATCCAGCTTGTTTGTACTCTTCTGCTATTAAAGCCCATCTGCACCCTAGTACTTTACCATCAGGCTATGAAGCCACATTTATAAATCCTTGTGCAAGAGAATGAAAATATTCCTGGCTATTGATTGCAAGTCTATTAGAGCCCTAATAATAACTTGATAACTTTCAGTTCAGCATTTCCTTGCCTTTACTTTCATACCTTTCAGCTATGCACCATGAAGGACAATCAATGCTGCCAATATCAGACCATATTGCAGTAATTTCCAAAAAATTTAAAGGAAAAATTATCAAACAAGTAGGGTTTCTACATTATGTCTTCAGAAAGCAATTAAAGAACTATTGACTGGTTAATATATGATTTTTTTAATCTGTATGTATGTGCGTTTGTGTATGTATATATGTATATATATGCACAATATAATGATACGTTTTTTACTTTATATGATGAGTCTGCTCAGTCAAATATCAGTAGGAATTTTGCTGTGATATTATTTTCTACTGAACGTCTAAGTGACTACAAATTTCATAACTGCTGACTAAAAAGACCTCATGTACTTTCAAAAGTCTTCATGTGTGACAATGAAGCATTGAAACCAAAATAGCCAACTGTGTTCTGATGGCCTGATAGGAGTGAAACAGAATTATGCAGTCCTGTAGACAGTTAGGGTATTTCATTGGAGTTTATTATGTTCCTGTATTTGAATTTAGCATTTTTGAACTCAAATGGTTATAGGTAACATTACTTTGTTCAGAGCATTGCCATCTATTAAATAAGGGTCATAATACATGTATCTACAGCTATAGAAAAAGGAGAGGAAATTACAAGGAGCCTAATATCACTGCAGGGTGCTGTACTCAGTCAAGAGCAGTCGTCCTCTTTTTTTGGCTGAATGCTGATTCCTTGTGCAAGAAGTATGAAGCAGGAATAACCGGTATACTCACCACAGCTAAGGCAAAATTTCCTTCTTGTTGTTCATCAGAACAATCCTGCTATGTAGGCACTGTGAACAGCAAGCTTACCACTGTTCTCATTTACTTTCTTTTTTATGCAACTGCCCGAATAAAAGGCCTTTTGAAAGATAAAACTGCCCTGTAATATCTTTTTATTTTCTATAGTCTGCCATTTTGGAGAACCGCAACCTTTCTTTTAAAATCTTCTAATGGAAATACATAATATGATACTCATTACACCTTTTTGGCAATTACCTTTCCAGGAACATGTATTTACAATATTCTTAAAGTCAAATGTCACAGTGTAATCACGTTTCATACTCTTGAGTGTTTGATCCATTCCACCATGAATGCAGCGGAGAAATTCGACCAGCGTGCATTGATTGATCCACATATATTTCCTGGCAGTCCCAGCACACGTGGCATGGTGGTGCTTACCCAGGACCACAGAGCAACTCCACGTTCCTCTGCTGATGGAAGAATGGGGACATGGGTTGTACAGGAACCAGCAGCAGCAGTCCCAGATGCTCTTACTCATCCTGGAGCTCACAAGAACGGGGCTCAGCTCAAAGCACCTGACCTGCAAATGGGTCGCTGTTTTGCAACAGCATCTTGCTTCCACAGCAAAGAGCTGGCAAGCTCCAGGGAGCCGGATTCTGTTCTCTAGGAAATGCCTTTCTGAGTCAGAGCTAGTTGGTTAAACACAAAGGCTGGGGAGATTCAGGCGGAAGCAATACTCCAGTGCCAGCTCTATGGCCAGGGCAGTCCTTGTTCTTGCCAGCTGTGTAGAGCCTCTGTCCCTTCACTTCTCACCTCTGACCTCATGGGTTGAGGCAGAGAAGTGAGCTAACAGGCTCCCAGAGAGGCTTAGATCTAGATGACAGGAGATCTAGATGCACATCTGTCAGAAGAGAGCATGCTCAAGAAGTATGACCACACACATAAAAGAAAGAGGGGCCAAAAAATACTGGTTTTCGAAATATTTGGTGTGATCAGTCCTGGATGTGTCCCTTTCTGCCACAATTTCTGAGCACACAATGTCGTAAATTATTGTTTAAAGTTAAATATTTTTCCCTAATCCTCTTGGGGAGCACTTGTCAGTCCTAAAAACCGTCCATCTTCCTACAGTTAACTATTCTGTGTTTCTGCACCAGTGCCTGTACTGCAAGGCATGTTCTGTGCCTTATTTTTGTGCTAATGGAGGTGTTCGCTATTTTTTCTTGAAGTGAATCAGTTTTCCAGCCCATGTTGAAATAGCTCCCCAAATGAATTCTTTCTTAGTATGATGAGAGTCACCATAGTAAACAAAAATATTTGAAGAAAAACTGTTTGCAAAATAGCTCAATTAAGAATACTGAAGAAGTTGTACTTGCCTATACAGTAACTAAAATCCTTCAAATTTAGCTTTAATTTTCTAGTAAGTAGTCTCTTTTTTTGTGTGTGTCCTCCTGGTGAGACGAACACCCCTGGCTGTGTTTGTGGGCAGGGTGAGTGCTGCTGGCCAAAGTCCCCCCATCGCTCACAGCCCTGATGAGGTGCACAGGGCTGCGGGTCCTGGAAGAGCCCTGGGCATGGTGCTGCCAAAAGCCCCATCCTCCATGCTGCTTGGACATCCTGTAAGGGATGTTAAGATGCGTTTGTGTTGTTTCACTGAAAAGTTACTGGAAACCTTGCAGTGGTTAAAAAGTTATACTTCTAGGACAGAAGATGTTCAAATATACCTTTTCCTGTCTTTTATATTTTCCATACACTGCATGCAATATTTATTGTGCAATGCTTAATAGTTCCTTTCACTTCTTACAGTGCAAACTGGTTTTTACAATGTGGTTCTTTGTCTTCTTTTTGTAGGCATTTCCTATTTAAACATGGATCGGGGTCTTCAGCTATCTTCAGTGCAGCCAGTCAGAACTATCCTTTAACATCCAATACTGTTTACTCTCCACCTCCTAGGCCTCTTCCTAGAAGTACCTTTTCTAGACCTGCCTTCACTTTTAACAAACCTTACAGGTGTTGCAACTGGAAGTGCACTGCTTTGAGTGCTACTGCCATTACAGTTACGCTGGCGTTGTTGCTAGCCTATGTTATCGGTAAGCCTCTGTTTCTTTTCTATGCTGAATTATTCGTTACCTTTTCTGCTCTGTTGTCATGCTTGCTTTTACACTAACACACGTTGTGATTTACTAGTGGTGTTTGGCAGTAGGTCCTTTGTAAATTCTGGCAAGTAAAATGCTATGTTGGCCAGAGGTTGAATACAATGTGGAGCTCTCATTAACTTTCTAATGTGTTAACCTCACTACTGTCTACTAGAGAAAGAAATATTATTCAAGATGACATGTTTATACTAGCAGAGGATTCCTACTGATTTTAATTGCTGTGATATTTTTCTTAAATTAAACAGCTGATTTTCATATCAAGGCTTACAACATTGTTGCTCTTAAATAATTATGCTGAAAAAATATCAGTAACTCTAAGTTGTCTTTTGTTAGGCTACCTTATTTCATTTCTTCAATCTGGTCACAGTTTAAATCTTTCCTGTTTTCCCTTTAATACGTATTTCATTGAATAGACTTGCAACTAGCTCTGAAATTAAGGCATTTTAAGCCACATTTTCTGTGATATATTTTGCTGTCCCTATATTGAATTTATGTTTCAGAAAAATGTTACATAAATTGAAATGCACTAACTTAATTTCAAGCTCATTTTTGGTAAGTAAATTTGCAATTTTGTTATCACAATAGGTTGCCAGCATTTATCACAGTAGGTAGAAACTCCTTCCTTTTCTTTTTTTTGGTAGATATATTGAAGGTGGGCTTGGAGTCACTGTGATTAAAACTGTATGTGGAAGAGCAAATCTTTTTGACTTACTATATGGGATTTTGGCTGAACATTAATTGTTGCACATTTTCTATATGAATTGAAAATATTATGGAACATTAATTTTGTTGAATCTTAGAGTGTGACTGTGGCTTCTGTACACATGAAAATCTAATGACTTTTTGCTAATGTGATGCATTTTTTCACACACACGCTCTGTTGATTTAGTTGCCAATTTTCATATGAGCAGGAGCCAGAGTATCTCTCCAACATCTTATAACTTGGGTAGGAATAACTCTGGGCTTGCATGGAAGGTCATACTCGGTAAAACTAGTATAGAGATGCTGAGATATACCTCCAAAGAGAAAAGCAACCATTGGGTTTCTGTATTCCCTGAATAAACATTTTTATGATTAAAATTATGAAAATTCCAGTCACTTATATTTCCTAGTGTACTTTTTGTCCCGTAGTGACAAAGTTCTTGTTATTCTCAGTGAGATGCTCATCAGGAGTTGTTTTTTTTCCTGACATCGTGATCTAATGCAGATGGGAAAACAGATTTGATGAAAGCAGATCTAGTGTATTATTATTTGATAGCACCTAAGGATCTAGTAAGCTACATTAATTGCAGATTTACATAACAGCTGGTGAGCATATGCCCTCAGTTAGGACTGGCTGTATAATTTTTGCAGCCTCATCTGTTTGCTACATATATATCCCACCCACGCCATTTCAATTTTATCTGGATGAAGCATTGCCTGCTTAGATTTCAGTCTGCCACTGAAAAAATTCTAACTTTTTGAGATGTTCTGCTGTATGTCATCAGCCTGAGAAAGCTGCAAGTGCTCCATATCACTAATTTAAAAAGCTCTGTATGAACTTCTTGTAGACACATCTGTATTTCTCGTAACTTGGTAACATAAAGATGTAACACATGTTTTCTTGATTTAGGCAGAACTAAGAAAAATTAATGTACTTTTGAATTTTATAAATTATTGGTAGTTCTAGTGTTTCGGGTTTTTTAATAGCATAATCTAAATCTTGGAACCAGAAATTCTAATTTAAAAGATTTTCTAAGATGCAGTTATTTGCCCTTATTTGCCTCAGAAATTATTCAGTTTACTAAGTTTTTCTGCAAATGCATGTATTAGCTAGCTTCTCGCAAATTAACTATCTGCTGTCCATTTCTGATTGGTGAAATACTTAATTGTGTTCATGGTCCATTCCTATGAGTCAGGTACCTTAATTCTTTCAGGTTTGTTAGGTATGAAGAACAGCGTATAAACTATTTTCTAAGTTTGGTCTCTCTTTAGGGTTTCATATTTTGTATATTTTTCCATGTCCAGAATTTAAATGTGGATGTTCAAAATGGGAGTAACTGAATATACGAAATCAAACTGTATGTAATACTGAGGTTAAAATTCACTCCAGCAATTACTTTGCTCACCATGGGTCTGACCCCTCATGGGTCTGGGTCTGACCCCTCATTCCTCCCTCCAGGAGTGCTTCCTTAATGGCAAAGGGAGTTAGGTCTGAGCAATACTACAGACTTGGGTCTAAGTTGTAAAACAGAACTCATAATAATCCCAGGGGCAGACTTACCTGCGATAAACTCCATCATTGTTACTGGAAGAATAAGGGAGAGTTTGTAAAGGCAGATTTGTTTTCAACATTATATTTTATGTTATAGTCTGCATTAAACAATAATGATCTGTGATTTTTGGCCAATTGAACATAGATCAAAATTTAAGATTTTTCTTCCCCTTATCTGGTAACTTAAATGCACTTTCTAAAATATCTTGCACTGCTGTTAGATGCAACAGATATTGCTACTGTCAAAAATAAATCCAGATCTCAGCCTCAAGTTAGACCATTCACAAAGTCCTGGAAATCCAGTCCTTATTCCAGATCAAAAATTTGCAAGTAGTCTTGTATTTGTGTTGAACTGAGACCTGCACCAAAGTGCTCCAAGCTGTGATTTCTTTTCAGTCAAGAGGTGAAGTATCAAAATATTTTTTGTTCTTTTATTTTTTAGCCTTTCCCTATTATCAGCAAGACTCAGTAGAGAAGCTTTTACTCGAGAACACATACTTCTGTATTTTCTCTCCTTTGAAGTACTAGTCAGTTAAAAAAAAAAAAAAAAAAACTGTTTCCATTTTTGCTCTATAATCAGCATGTTTATTATTTGCTACTTGCTGAAATGAATCTGACTACTACATGAACAGTAAGGAAATTATAGAACTTCACAAATGGTTGTATAACAGCTGATTTATTGAAAATCTGTAGTCATAATATTTAGTTTATCAAGTAAAACACATTTTCACTTCAGTAAGAGTAATTTCTGTGAATAGGTTTTAGAGTCATAGTAGTTACTACAAGAAATGCTCATTTTATAGTTCATATGCTTGGTCTCCTCACCATAAATGTCTTGAATTATCTTCTATTGAATAAAAGCATATATGCTTTTATATTTCTTTTACACTTTCATATATGTTGACAACTTTAATGCATTCATGCCAATCTGAGGCCCATTGCTCAACTTTTCTCACAAAGAGGTCAGTAAGTCAGGTGAGAGCTGTCCCAGCAGGACACTGATGCTGGGGCACATCCTTGGTGTGTCCAAGCACTGTGGCAGCTTCACCTGTGGCTCCCAGGAGACCATCCAGGGCTTTCTGAAGCCAGCAGAGCACTGGATTAAGGCAGAGTGAAATTGCCACTGGAGTGAAAGACTGACTAGGGGAAACAAGTTATCTACTCATGCGATGGAAATGTGGAATGGGCAGAGTTTGCCTGCTAGCACTCGTTGTGTCCGGAGGGCATACGAGCTATGTGTGTTTTAAAGATTTATGCAAATCTGCAAATGAATGCTCATATTGGGAAAAAAAATCTGACTACTATAGGGAAAATTATTGAAATACATAAGTATTTCATATTCATATTACAAACTGCCTTAAAGGTTTTCTATTTTTGATTGTAAAACAGAAGCAGATAAATTCTGGCTGTTTGTTGATATGTATTTTTCTGGCATGATGCGTTTCAAAGGACTGAGATGGATACATGTCCCTAGTCTAGGCTCAGATATATTTATGGAGATGAAACCTTGCAAAAGGGCAGTGTGGAAACAAAAAGTGGAATTTCTTTAACAGTACTGCAAACTACTTTTGAAATAGCGTTCAAATCTGGTAAGTAAAATGAGGACTAGCAAACTGTAAGCTATAGTCAAGTCTATAATGTAGATTCCTAATTATCCCACAAAATATGAGACCATATCTGTTTGATTCAATGCAGTCAATACTTCTGTCTCTCCGTTCATCTATTGGTCTGTGTTAATATAAACCGTATAAAATAGTTTACCATTGTGGAGTGGTGTACTAAATATTCTCTTTTCTTTAATCTCACTGTAATAAAAGCCTAGGAAGGTATCAATAATTAAAGAAGAAATTCAACCAAAATTTAAGAGTTTACAAGGCAAATACAGGAGATAAAATAAGAAATACAATATTTTTCTGCAGTTTTCATACCATGACATTTTCTTTCAAAAAAAAAAAAAAACAAAAAAAAAAACATGATGTTTGATGATATGACTGCTCATCTAGTCAGTCATTTTTTGCTCATTATTAAGTAGGATTTTTCTCCATGATAGCTTCCCTTTTTATCAGCTGCTGATTTGGGCTTGCAAATCACTGGTCGTATTGATTAAAGGTGCTGAACTCCCATGGTTCTTACTGATTTCAGCGGGAGATGCAAATGTTCTGTGCCTCTGAAAATCGGATGACATGTTCTTAGGTGTAACCATGCCTGACTATGAAATGACTATTTTATACACAAATGAGTTCTCAAGTACGAAAATGAAGTTGTCACTATTCTTTGTGATATTATCTCTATTTCTGGGTATGCACTGGAGATGGGTGTTGGGTCTTAAATTATATTCATACAGAGGGTAAAGAAATTAAAACCTCACTGCTGTTTGCCATTGTGACCTACCATTTCTTGAACTGTCCAAGGCAGAAGAGTGACGGCTTCAGCACTGGGAAAGGCTAGGCCAAACTTAGGGGGTGTATATATCTCACAGCATAGATTTATAATATCAGTTACATAGCTTTAAAATGCTGATTTCACACTGAAGAGTATCATGTTATTGTACACATTGCTAAATGGTTCAGGCCTAAGTAAAAGCTATGACACAGATGTGCAACTCTGTAACACTGTTGAGCTAGTCACTGAGATTGCTGTTGGTGAGACAAGTCCATCAGGGTTTCACAGCTGGAAACAATGGCCTCTGTTCTCTGGGAGCCTGGGTCCCTCTGATGAGCTTGATATTGTCACAGGTCTTTAAGTACGCTGAGGAGGAAGTCTGACAGCATTGTACTGTTGTCTGAGATTAGGTTTTGTTTGTTCCTAAGGCTAACGGATGGCTTAGCAATGAAAAGTGAAACCAGGCTGGTCATTATATGTCTGAGTAGGAGGACTGCAGGAGTGGGGGATGGTTATTTTTGCTCTCAGGTATAAAAATATCTTGTGTGTAAAGAGAAGACTGCTTGAGATAGAGGAGATAGCTTGAGCAGAGACAGGTATAGCAACTATGTGGAAAAATCCTTACCTTATGAAAGGATATGTAGATGGTCCAGAATAATGTAGTGCCTCAATACGAATAAAACAAATAAAAATAAAACAAGGTTTCTTATGCTGAATTAAATGTTAACAGTCTCAAATTTTCAGATTTGCTTAGAGCAGAATGATGCTAGCATTTTATTTACAAAATGAACTTGCAAGAGAACTCCCCTTTTGTAGGTCAAGATCAGAACCTCAATTCTGACTCTTAGTTGTATTCACGTATTTTTATACCTATCCACCTTTATAGTGCCAAGCTGCAACTGAAGAACTTTGTGCACCATGGGCTTCATGCCATTTATAAGTTGAACCTGCTAGCAGCTAGAGAAAATAAATATTTCTCTGGCACTTCATCAGAGCAGGTGCAGAAAGAGTAGTCAGCTGCTGAGATAGTTTGTACTACAGCTCTTCTGCGGGGTAGGCTTCAGGGGGATGATCTACTGAGATTTTCCAAAATAACTTGAAACAGCACAGAAAGCTAAACAGAAGTCTTTAGTAGAGGTCAGCAATTTGGAGAGAGTTCACATTTGTAGGATTTTTGTCCTCTGAAGTTTGTCTTGGGGGTTGATAAGTACTTACTGCACAGGACTTTTCTAACATCTCCTCACTACTGAGAGTCTGTTTTGCACTGGAGCCAAGCCTCTTACTCATATTCTGCCAAACGTGTAGCACAGGAGTTGACAAGCTGTGCTTACACAGAAGGTAGATAAGAATAAATTAAATTAGATCATTGGCTTAGTAGCAGATGGCGGGTTAATCCAGTTTACAAAGTGAGTTCTGAAGAAAAATAAATGCTTATAAATTTGTGAATATTTACTTGAGTGTGTGGTGGAGTTGCAGGGACTGAGTTACTTTATCTGGAAGCGTCATTTGTTTTATTTAGATTATGAACAAAATAAGCAACGTGCTCATTTACTTCAGAGGTAAAGCCCCAAGCTTTGGTTCCAAACAGAGCCCAAGTGGTTCCAATTACAGCAGCAACATGAATTAACCAGAAACTGCCCCTGGACAGAGAAAATCCCTTAGACAGCATAAAGCCATATTAGCTTTTCTTGTCTTTGTTCTATGAAGGAAAATTATAGGTAGGGTGGAAGATACAGGTCTTTAATTTATATTCTTCTGCAAGAGATCTGTTTTATACCTAATAATTACTTTTTACCTAAGAAGCATAATACATTAGCCAAGAAAAGCTCTGCACTGCAGGTAGAGTCTTCTGTATTTGAGATCGGCCATTTCAAGCTGCCCTGAGCAGCTCGGCCTTGCAGCTAGCTGACTGAGGGAGAAGCTTAGTTTCATCCTGTTCATGTGGTATCCTCCATTCTCTTTAGCTCCACTGAATACAGACTCTTACACATTTAGCATCTAGACTAACATTCATAATGCATGCAGTAAACAAAAAAGTATATGTCCAGTCTTATGTTACAATTTCATCTGAAACCTTGAATTAAACAGGACTATCCAATAAAACACAGGTAAGGTGGCATCCATTGTATAAGCTCTATCTCCAAACATTATGTAAAGAGGGTCAGATTTTGCCTGCAGATATATTTGCCTGCCTCCAAATCACCTCAGTTAGTGCAGTGTATAACTCTGCTTGTGGCAGAATGCAACTCATAAATACCAAGGGGATCAAGTCACGGCAGAGGGGTGAATATGCTGGAGGTTCAAGCAACCAGGAAAGAATATCTTTTCAGATGAGATTTGCAGTGAGATGGAAGAATCAAGGAAACAGAAGTCAAGTGGGATGTTCAAGAATGCCAGGTAAAGAAGTGTGGTCACTACAAGCAGTGACAGTGTTGGCACTCGAGTTTCCAGACGAGAGGCTTGTGTTAGGTCCGGATGAGGGGACGTTATAGTTTGATTCTCCTGGTGACTCACTGAAGCCCTTCCTAGCTTTAAGTAGGAAATTTGCAGTTGTGAAGCATACTGATGCTGCCAAAAAGCTGGTTAAACTTACCTCCTTAACTTAAACTTACCTCCACTTACCTCCTAGTCTTTGGTTTTGCTTGAAACTGTAGCAGTTCACCAACGGTTTTAGGCACCCCACCAGCAGCTGAGGTATTTTAGGTGATGCACAACACAGTGTATCTGATGCTAGGATTTTTCTGGAATGCCAGGTAGCCACAGTCAAAGTAATTGTTGCTTTTTCTGTAGTATCAGTATCTTCATCATACCTTGAGGGCTGGTTTTGGTTTTTATGGGAGACTCAGCTGCATCTAGTAATGCATCTTTAGTTGTAAAGATGGATTTTGATGTTCTTAGCAACCAACCCTCAAAAACACTGTGGTTATATTCTATTTATATAATCATCAGTCCAGAAGACTCAACTTTGAAGAAAGGAGTGATACCTCGATCAGAAACCAAATCTCAGATGGAGGTCTGGTGTCATCTTCTAATTGGTCTAGGGAGTAGGGTCTTGTACCTGTGTGCTACACATGGGAACTAGAGCTGAGCATCTTACAGATGGATTTATGCTGTGGTAAATAATGTGGTGGCCCACTGTTCAATTCCACAGCTCTATCTGTGCCCCTTTGTGTGAAGGGAAAACAGCAAAAGCCAGAAATGTACTAGAAAAATCAGAAAGAATGACTCAAAAGAAATCTTTTGAGGTTTTAATGGAATTCAGTACATGCCTACTTACTTCTTAACAGATTTGGGGGAGAGAGAGAGAGGTTTGAAAATTTTATTTAATCTTATTTGGAGAACTATCTATATATTTAAAATATGATGTATGTATGTATGTTGTAGGAAACAGAGGCTTTGTATAAGTAATATTTACCTTATATAAAAGAAAAGTATCACAGAAAAAGAAGAGGCAAGCTAAGGCCTCTGTGTCTGCTAAATAAAAATGTATCACTCCCTGTAGTTAACTTCTGAAAAAGGTAATTCTAAGAATTAATGGCTTTACTGTGGTACCTGGTCTTTTTACTGCTAGAGTGATACTTGGATCCAAAGGTAATTTGTCAAGAGCTACAGTCTGCATACATACCAACTTGATAGCTAATGTAATGAAAGTCAGATTTATTTTAACGTTGCAAGATGACCAGGTTTCTGCAGTGGTAGTAGTCATGTAGTTTAATTCAGGTAGATCTTACTTTCACAGCCATGTGCTGTGTTGTTCAAATACTCGGTCTTGAACACAATTTAATGTGAATCCGGACTACCAATATCACATGTAATCTCCCGCAGACTGGAAGTCAAGAGTCCAAGGCTGGCAGAGACCACCATCTCCGCAATGTGTGTTTCTCGGGGAGAAAACAGTCTGTCAAACATGCATACAAACAGCTTTGCTAGCTTGCCAAGCTTTGGCACAAGCTATAAAAACAAAAGCACTTCCCCTGCCTGAAGGGAAGGAAAAGCTCTTCGAATTGGTACGAATGGATGACAAAATGCATAGTGTATGTAATCTGGAAAAGACATACAGTAAGGAAAAATGTGCATTACATATTCGGTCCTTGCTTCAGTGATGTACCCTCTGCAGCACATGCAAATACTGTTTCAGGAAATGAATAATAGTGATAATGGAAATAACATAAGAAAGCAGCTAGACTATGCTCATGATTGTATAACCACTAAAAGCTTATTTATGTTGTGTTTTGCACCTGGTGTTGATCTGTTTCAAGAGCTCATATAATTATTTGCATTAGTATAAAGAAACATACACTCATTAGTTATCAGTCCCATTGCACTTTGTTCCTTTCTGTTGTTATTAACTCTTTAAATCATAACAATGCCCAGAAGCTCAAGCCAGGAGCAAGAGCTGCCTGCTCTAGAGATGTCAAGGCATACAGATTTTTTTTTGTACCTTCTGTAAGGAGAAGTAATCTGTCTTGCATTAATAAGCTTGACTATCAGAGCTTAGGTCTTCGTGATTTGGCTGCAAGGCCGTTTTCAAATTATAAGCACAGTCCCTTGATGGTTTCAAGTCCATGGTTTCAAGTCCAACAATCCAACAAATGTCCAGCTTGGGAAGTCTCCACTAGCACTGTAGTAAGCCTCTAGCATCTTTTCTGAGGAGTGGGAATTTACAGCCCCGTGGTGCTTCCAGACCCGGTGCTGCGGTAGTGCTAAATAAAAATATAAATGTGGCACAAATTCTGACAGTGTCGCCTCACTAATGCAATAGAAATGCTGTAATTTGCTTGATTTGGATCATGTATCTATGCTGGGTGATCCAGGAGTGCACAGATCTGAAAATAATGATTGTAGATTGACAGCTTTGCATTCCTGTAGTAGTTTGGCAAGGCCTTGCAGGAACCCATTGAAGGCATGCTTTTTTGCATTATAATTTAGGTTTTAAGTGTGTAAGCGAGACTTGGGAGCAAACATAGAAAATAGATAATGAACTCTAGGTTTCCTATTTATATCAAGTTTTTGTTTGTTTGTTTGTTTGTTTGTTTGTTTTTTCTTAAAATAGTAAAAAGGAAAAGAATTTACTTTCTCAATGCAAGATCTCATTCTAGATCCCACTTACTTCTTTTGAAGGTTCTTACTTCTCTGAGGTTCATACCCAATTCAGGAAGAGCAGATTAATTGCCTTTGAGGCTCCCACTGTGGGCAGATCCTACTCAGTGCAAAATTCTGTGTGTGGCTAAAGAGTCTGTTACTCAATTTTTGCTCTTTTTTATGATGATTTCAGCTCCTCTGTGGGGAGTATCCTCAATCAATATTTTAGTGGGTCATCAGTCCTCCCTGCTGAGTTACTTCTTTGCTAAGGCAATGTCTTCCTTGGAAGAATAAGCCTTCCTCTAGAATGTCTAATTGTCTAGAATGATTGCAGTACTATCACAGTATGCTTAAAATAAGATCCTCTGTTCCTGTCTTTCTCCTACAAGGTGTGGATGCCTCAAATTACAAAGAACAGAAAGGCAAGCAGAAAAAGTGAATGGCTATATAGCCAAAATAAATGTCGACAGCCCTCATGTACAGAGATAAATTTGTAAAAAATTAATTTAATAGATTTCCCAATGTATACATAAATAAAGATTATATTTTCAATAACATGTTACAAACTAATTGCATATATTTTAGATCTGAAGCCAGGTGTTTTGTTTTTGTTTGTTTTTTTTTAATCTGCAATGAAATTCTAGGGCAAATCTATGAAGTCAGTGTTTTTAGTAATGTTCAAACTGATCTAAATGATAACATTTGGGAATGCAGTGGGCACAATTTCACTTAGAACTGGGTTAGAAAGGTGAAAATTTTACATGGTGGCTGTACTTTAATCCAACAAACTCTGAGCTCCGTGACAGCTGAAAATTGAGGGAGGTTGATGTAGCATTAGAATCTGTCACACAATATTTAAGGCAGTCAACTGTTATCCTTTTAATTGCAAGTATTTCCATTAATTGCTGTAGAAATTCATCACCATGACCTGGCTGAGCTCCAAAAGAAAGTGTGGAAACTAATTAAACATTGAGTTTTAAGGTAAAATAGTAAATTGCTCATTAGAATGCTTGAAATTCTGATTTATTGCTAACAGAACTAAATAATACTTGACTTTGCAGAAACTGGGTCATAGCATTTTTCCTTAGTGTAACTGAAGGTGCAGTAGCTTAGACATCAATTAATTGGTCTTCATTTTTTGCAGCAGTACACTTGTTTGGTTTAACCTGGCAACTACAGCCTGTTGAAGGGCAGCTGTACGAAAATGGAGTTAGCAAAGGAAATAGAGGAACAGAGTCCATGGATACTACTTACTCACCAATCGGAGGAAAAGTTTCTGATAAAACAGAAAAAAAAGGTATGTGTGAAGAAGCAGACAAGACAAAGTAGGAATATTTAAACATTTCTACAGTTCAGATTCTGTATTTGCTAAAGTTTGGCAGTATTTCTATTTTCTCTAGAAAAAAAAAATGAAAATAGGTATGAAAATCCCATATCCAGATTGTGTCGTTTAGCAGAAGTCTCACTGAAATAAGCAACCGGCCCAAGCCATTAAGGAGGTAATGTTCAATAGCAAAATGACTGCGTTTCCTGTGTGAGAGAAGAGAGATCAGAGAGCTGCCTCTTGTCTTAAGACAGGAGAGATGAGAGCATATTTGCCATGTCCCCTGGTTGTGCTAAGGGCTCGTTGCTGTGCCTGTGTCTTGCAGACCAGAGTCACTCTTAGCAAAGTGAAAATCTTCTTGCTGACAGGTCAGAATATGCAGAAGGGCAGAAATCCTAATGCTTTTAAATGCATCCAGTTCTTGAAGGCGTAAGCTAAAATACAGCATCCTGTCACATCCTGCTATAACCAGTCATACTGAATCAGCTTGCAGGAACCACCTGGGGTTTCAGAAAATGTCTGAGCCAGTCTGGCAGTGGGGGACAGCCCACAGCACCTCTCCCTGTAGCCCTGTGCCTGCTTCAGGAATCATCTCAGGAATGAGTAAAGCACCTCAGCTTACTGGTGGCAGAAAATGGCTTTGGTGAAATGGTGAATAGTATTCTGCTGTTTTAGTTGATGAACCAGCTGTTCTGAAGTGGCAGAGACATGCCAGAGCTGGCAAAGGAAAGGAGTGGAGTGTGCAGCCAGCAGCGTGAAACAGAGCAGGGCTGCCGAGAGGACTCAAAACTCCTTTCTCTCAAGTCCCATTGTTCAATGCTGTTAACTCACCTACACCAATACTAGCTAGAAGACCTTATACCTATTTCCCGTTGACCACCACATAACACCACGATGATTTTTGACCCTAAAAAGCAGATAGCCATCCCATTTCTTTTTATGATACTCAGAAAAAGTGGATAAATCAAATAGATTAGATCAGAGAAAGGTGAACGGGAATAGAACGTGAACTCTACTCTTCCAGCTGTTAGCAGTAAGGTAAAATTTTACTGAGTTCTGCAATGATGGGAGATTTCCAGAGTTTTCAACTTTTGTATCAGAGCAGTGATGATTCTGTGTCTGCCAGGTAAGAGCTATGACTCTAAATATGAGACAAGGTGGGACATGGTCGTACCAGTCCCTCCAGAAGGAAAATTGCATCTCAGTCAATAGTCTTACAAATCAATGTGGCACAGCTGGATAGAGATCATATTAGATAAATGAGCAATAGAAATATATGTGGGGAGGCAATGATATTATTATCCATTATTTCTTCTCTTAGAATGGATTGATAGTGAATTACAGTAAATGTTTTACACACTTTTGTATTTCTGTCCTGGTGCACCATGGAAAATGTCTAAGCTATCTCAAGTAGTTCTTCTAAGCTGCATTAAATCATTTTGTCAATATATTACAGATTTAATAAAAGCTCATCCAAAGCATTCGGTTTCCAAAGGAGGCAGTACAGGAAAAACATCAAAACATGATCCTAAAAATTAGATTTTTGAGAACAGAGAAGAGCATATGTGAGTCAATAGAGAACTCAGTGTAGCAGGTAAAAACCTCCACCACCACCAACAGAAAAAAACAGTTCCCTCACCCCAAGCAATCCTAATGTCATGCGTAGCCACGATTCCCCCAAAGCACTAAAGCAAGGAGAGCTGTGACACCAGAGCTCCTTCACTGAAGGCTTATCTAACAGTTTCAGAGATCAGTCTTAAATATAGCTAGCCTGTTTTCTGACTTGTCATCTTCCACCTTCTGGGGTATGCTAATCCAGGGTATGCTAATAAGAATTATACACTTCAGAAAACACAAGAAAAGCAATGTGGACTTAGGACCAGGCATCGGTATGTGCATCATCTGGATCTGACTAACTTCTGCTGTCTCTTTCCCTCCCTCCCTTATTTCCTTGCTTCCTTCCCATCCCTTTTAATATACGTAAGTCATTCTTCCCCCAGTGTTTGTACCAAATATTCCATGTTAATGTGCTGGGAAGAAGGACTTCAGCAGCGTACCATGAAAAGTTGATACTTTGCCTATAAACTTGAAGCCTCTAATGTGATTTCACAGGGATGCTGTCAGATATTATGACCTCCCATTTTCCCAACTCTATGCAGCAGCACGAGACACTTTGCCAGACTTTGAAAGCATATATTTTAACTAATCTTTTAATGGAAATCAAGTTTATAAACCAGCAAGTCAGATTTCTTTAAGAAGTCATTTTATGACACAGTGACCCATGGCTATGAGTTAACATTTTAATATGTAGCAATGTGATTAAAAACTCAGACATCCTATTGATGCTGGTATTACCAGGGGAGTACACAGAGATTGATTGTTTCAGGATGAGTAATAATCAGCATATGGGTACTTCCTTGTGAAGATAATTGGCACCATGCTGTTCAGAGTTTTACTTTCTTGAAGCCAAAAGAAACCTGTGATTAGGAATCCATCTTCTGTTTTAGAACTGCAGAGAAAGTGTGCTTAGAAAGAATGGGGAGAAATTAATACCAGTTGATAAGACTGGGAGCTGTACTAGGAATTGAATGTAGGTAATTAAATAAGACTTTGTCATAGGAAAAACGTTGTAAGAAAGATGGTTTTTGAGCAAGTGCAGAAATTGTATTGCAGCACTGTAATTTTAAATGCTTATCTATGACTTTTCTAAGAAAGAGTAAGAAAAATATATGAGATAGTCTGTGAATAGCATATCCTCAGATGACTTACCTGTATGGCCAAATAACTGCTTCATTCAATTAAGCAAAGAAACAGAGCTAAATTATTTTTTTCTATAAAGGAGTCACAATGGCTCACTGAATATGAAATCATGCACTTCAGACACAGTGCTTACAGTCAGCTTTTCATGCTGTATGGTTGCCTGAAAAAAATAGTATTTGAAAGGTAGGGGTGCTGCGAGTACTACTTTCAGTAGATAATATGTGTTTTTTCATGTCAGCATTGTGAACAGCAGCATGCACTTCTTTCAGATATAATGAGATAATAGGAAATCTAAGTATATGTATGCTTTTTTAAGATTACATGAAATTATTACTAAAACAACATTTTCATCCCAATGTAGAAATACTTCTCACAGATACGTTGTTTTGAGCCTAGCAACAGTAACGTGCTATTCAGCATAATCTGATAACACCAATTAGTGAAAATACTTCCTCAAAGGACACGTATGCCACAACTAAAGTCCTGATGCTTGTTCTTTTCAAATAAGAACCAGGTCTTCTCACTTCAACAAACTCAAAAGCAGTTAGTGCATTTTAAAGGACGTTGAACACAGACCAATAATTCCATTAACTTCCAAAATGATACCGTATCCTTGACTTTTTACTTATTGCTCTACCGTCTTGTAATTGAATCACATTAATTACCATGTGTCAATATCATCAAAAAGTTCCTTAGTGTTTTACTTAACCTGGGGTAATTGCTTGCAATGAATCATTAAGATTTAATATCTCTGGAGTACTGGAAATAGGGGGAAAGGTTTTTAAATTTATGTCAGCCAACAGGATCTGATGCGTGTCATGGGGTGGGAGGGATCCACTTTCTTTGCCCAACTACATTAGAAGTTTAAATTTCTACTCAAAACTCCACATGGAGGACTTGATTCTCAAAGAAAATTGGACAAAAGTAGTCTCACCTTGAACATTGCTAAAGCATGGATTTGGAAATATTTAGTTTATGTATTAAGGTTCAAGGTGGCTTTTTAGAGTTCTGTGCTCTAAAAACGTATGCTTTTATGTGGTAAGGTGTTAAAAGTCAGCTCCTGGTTCTTGCTGTAGCTTTGTTACTGGTGACACAAAGCAGCTGTAAAGCTGGAAGATCCAGTACCCTGAGAATTGCTCCGGCCTTCTAAACGAAATCTGTATTCATTAAGAATGCTAAGTACTCCCTACACTAGTTAAAGCCAATGAAGGATCCCACTGAGGATCTCTGTTATTATGTTTAGGAAAAATCTGACCCTAGCTTTGCTACTGCTGCAAAGGCAATTTATAAAATTTCTTGGGCATTATGTTGCATTAGATATTTTTATGCATTATAGTGAAAGGTAAGGCTCCAGTCACTTTGATTGCTCCTCTTTATCTTTCACCACAATATTGGAATGAAATGACACATAAATGGCTATGGCTGCTGAATTCAATCTTCTTCTCTTGGTTCCTCCTCCTTTGTAGCATGCTCTCCTTCTTTTTTTCTAGTTGAGAGAAAGTTTGCAAATGGGCTTGAGGGTTTTGCAGAACTTAGGGTGGAATTACCTCAGACGTTAGCAGGATTGGGTCTGTGGCTTGCAGCATGTCAGGATGCTGATCACAGGCAGGCATTAAAATAGATAAAGATGGTGATACATGCCAGCAAAGCAAGCCAGCTCTGATTTAGTTTGGCAATGGCTTTTTTGCACGTTGCATTTCCCTTTCTATTTCAGCTTTCTCATAGGCATGGTTGAAGTTACATGCTGTAGATGTCTGCAGATGTATTGTTAGGCACTGCAAAACGCTGCCAGTTTTCTCTTTAGATTGCCTCTCCCTATCCTTATGCCCCCATTAGGCTTTTATGCAGAAAGTCCAAGCAAAAACAGATGTTCTTTATTTCTCTAGGACTATATTTTCATTGCCATAATATGAATGTTGGAAATGGTGATTAATAGAAATCCAGGCATGGACATGGGCTCTGACCTACCAGGTCTGATGGATTTTCTGTCTTCACCGGTGTCAATTTGTGTAGCTTATGCAATGCCCGCTCAGCGGTGGCTGGGGACCTGTGCCAGAGGAAGTTGTCCCACTGTGCATTCTCCGCACTCGCAGTCGAATGGGGTTTGTTTCAACAGCTGATAGGTGTAGATGTAAAGTCTGTGGTTTCCACAGCAGAACCAATACATTTTTGCAGTCAGGAAAGCATTCCAAGATTTCCGGGGAAAAAAAAAAAGCTCTGTGACATCTATTTTGGTAAATATTGCACGCCACCTGTATTTTTCAATTAGTTGAATAAAAAAATACAATGATTTTGGTGAAATATCCTCAGTTTAGAGACTATTTATTATACATGACCCAGTATCTTTGCCAACTGTGAATATGCAACCGATTGTTTCCTTTGTTTCTGGACAATTAGTGTTTCAGAAGGGACGGACCATAGACACAGGAGAAGTTGAGATCGGAGCACAAGTTATGCAAATGATCCCGCCCGGTTTATTCTGGCGCTTTCAGATCACCATACATCACCCCATGTACCTGAAATTCAACATTTCACTGGCGAAGGATTCTCTGCTGGGAATTTATGGCAGAAGAAACATTCCACCTACTCACACTCAGGTAATTAGTAATAATGCTAATTACATCATGCTTTACAGTTTCAAACAGCAGTGGCTGCTAATGTTCACAATACACTTTTAAAGCAGGGAGGAAGGAAGGAACTGGCTGTAACCACAGAAAGCATTCTGTTTATCCTGTTCTTATACTGAAGTCTAGCTACACCCCCAAACCATGCCCTCCCCAATGGAGTGGCAGTGTTGTACCAGCAAGATCAGCCATTCTGCCCACTGCCACATGGCTGTGGGAGACAGGACTGCTGCACACTGTTTTTTGGGGGGCAGTGGGGTGAAATACTAGATCATTTGAAAATTCTTTAGTCTTTCTAGGACTTCATCAAAACAACCAGACTACAGCAGTCAGTATAAAGAGATAATAGGAAAAAAAAATGTTAGTTTCTCATGCAAAGATTATTTCAGACCATTTACTGATGGGGATATTGCAGGAGAAAACCTAGCTAGGCATTAAGAATATGCAGTATTGCTGGTTACATTCAACCTTTTTTTTTTTTTTTTTGCTTGCTGTGTTTGGCATATGGAGCTATCATTTCAATGGATTAAAATGCTGTCTTATAGCAGGATCACAGCATAACATATGTGATAAACTTGTATACAGAATCGTGGAAAGATTGTTTAGAAGGGACCTGTGGAGGTCATCTAGTCTAATCTCAACAATGATTTACTGAAGGTTTGATCTTAGAAATAAGTGATTCTAGCCGTCATTGGCTTTGAGTGGGTCTTCAGTCAAGCTGAACTTGAGCTTTACTGAAAATCAGTCTGGAGAATGTCAGGGGGAAAAAAAAGAAAAAAGAGAGAGAGAAATATGTACATTTCTTTCAGAAAAGTTTACGTCTTTTATGATGCTTTCAAATTAACTGTTCTTGAAGTTGTTGGCATCAGCTTGATTAGGTATTAATTGTTTCCATGTCACAAAGTAGCCACTTAATCGCATTAATAAAATTAAATATAAATAAAAGGCGTAAGAAGGTTTTGATATGTGATAGGGATACTAAGGAACAAACACTGAAAATTCTGGTATGAAACAATAGCTTATTTAATCTGGTTTTGTCATTTGAGATGAGTCACTGCATAAAGCAAGGCACTACAGCTTGGGAATTCTGTAATTATTCCCATTAAAGAGATATAACGTTGAAGTACCCCTGCTGCATTTAGTGAAGCAAGCCTGAATTTACCCTGCCATAGCAAAAAGCAAGTTTTGATGCCAGATTTCTGACCTACCATAATGCTTTCTATATGGAATAAAGAACTGAAGCTACATGGACTAGGTTATATGCAACTGCTGTCCGTGTTGATGCATTCTTAGTCAGACAGGCAATTCTTCTCAAGATTTCAGTTGCTTTTTGCTGTTTGAATGAGACATGCAGAGTAGAGTCCATAAAAATTTACTAGGTGGTTAATTGTTGCTCATTATTATTTCAGTTTGATTTTGTAAAATTGATGGATGGAAAGCAGTTAATTAAACAGGAGACAAAAAACTCAGAGGAGCCACAGCAAGCTCCCAGGAATCTGATCTTAACTTCACTGCAAGAGACGGGCTTCATCGAGTACATGGATCAAGGAGCTTGGCATATGGCATTTTACAACGATGGAAAGAAAATGGAGCAAGTGTTCGTACTAACCACAGCGATTGGTAAGAACAATTACAGTAAAACTGTTACTCTGATTACTGCATTGGAAAGCTGCATTTGGAAAGATATTATCAATGTTGATTACAGTGTCTCTTAAATATTCTCTTAAATATTTTTTATTTCAGTTTAGTTTAATTAACCTCAGTGGAGTAACTTCATGTTTATGCCAATATTAGGCAAATAGCAACATTCATATATTAAAGATGGGTGTTAGCAAGTTAATTAGGTGTGAAGTTGTCATGTGTTTTAAAATCTTTATGTGATAATTTAAATGCTTGAGTAATTTCTGGTGTTATTTCGCTCAAAACAAAAGAGAATATGTCTGCCCTCTCTATTTACACAGGAACCATAAATCCTACAAAAATTAACCATGCTTTTGGTTCATATTTCAGTATTTTAATCAGTTTGAAAATCTAAAAGGCTGCTTTTGTGGGTTTGGTTGTTGTTGTTTGATGGGTATTTGCTGTTATTTTATAAACTTGTTCAACTGCACCATTCTGTTTGGAACTCAGAAGGCAAATACAGGGGACGCTGCTCTGGTGGGATATCAATTCCCTCAATTCCCTTTTGCCTCGTTAATAAATAAAACTGGACAAATGTTTGCAACTCTAGGTATTGCTGCAGAGAAGTGCTCATGCATAGGGTTTGTTTGGAATTTCATTTCAGGTGTTCTATTTATGACAGTCTTGGTTTGCTGCAAGACTTTAACCACTTTGCCCTTTAGTTAACCTGTTCTGCCATATGTTTAGCAAGATGTCTTTACTAGTAATGGACATGCCATCTGCTCTTGAGAACAATTGAATGCTATTTTTACTTGGTGGTAAAACACCTTGCAGAGCAGGACAGTGATTCAAATACCAACATTGGTGCAAGATTTGCAGGAAAAATATTTTAAAATGAGGTAGAATTGCAATTAGAATATTTTGTTTAAAAGTTCATATTTGCTTTGTGTAGAAAAGTAAATCTTTTACAAGTGGGAGAAATACCATTATTCATTGTCCTGTGAGAAAATAATATTCAAGCAATTTATGGAGCATCTTCACAGATGTTCTATGAGGAGCATAAAACCTGGCCAAATTCCAGTCCAGACCAGAATCCAAAGATCTGACCCCTTGTTTGTTTCTACTGTAACAGCAGATTTTTTTTCTACTACAGCAATATTTATACAAGAGAGTATAAACAGTATTTCATCATTAAGTAGCACACCATCTTAAAAATATATATTATAAATTCAATTGAATGTTTCAGTTAGGTTCCTGTTAAATTTGGTGAAGAAGAAGGTGTTTATCCCTTCTCTGGCCAATACAGAACAAGCAGAACAAGCTGGGTCTTACGGGGGGAAGCAGTGAGGGCCACAGGGCAGGCAGGAATCCTTATGTTTAATTTGAGAAATGTCCATGGGAAGACATATTGAGCAAAAAGAGGTTTCATACTGCAACAATCTACTGCTGGTGGATTTGAAAATACTGCTAGCTATTGTGTTTTCATGGCCTGTATATTTTCTTATACTTTTCTTTGCATAATCATTCTTGTTTTTATCTTGGGGGGGGGGGGGGGGGGGGGGAAACACTACAAACATTTAAAAACAAAAACTAAATCATTTTCTGATCCTTGAGCAATGCTCATTACCCCAGACTTTGGGGTGTGTCTAGGGCTGGAGTTGTGTTTTATTTCCCTGCTGACAAAGGAATCAACCAGGAACACAGACTGAAGCAGTCAGCATATAGCAAAAGCTTGCATGCCTCTGCTGTATGTCGTTGTGGGCTGTGTGATGAGCACCTCATGAGCACCTCTTAGGTAGTCCATTCAGTTGCTGGATGTCAGTGGCATACTAGTTTGATTTTGCTGACCTGTTAACTAAACCTCTGATGACACTTTCCCTGATGGGGGGTTGTTTGCCTGCAAAATCTAACATATCTAGAGTATTTTCATAGCCTGAATAAAGGCTGTCCCAAACTGGACATTGCATCCGGGGGAATTGTTCAAACCATTAATTCTCCATTTCAAGTCAGTGTAGGGATCATTTATCATGTGATTCTAGAAAACTGAGAAGACAGGCAAGTGTACACATAGAAAAGAGAAGAGCTGATAATGAACAGTAATATGTGAAAGTTAATAATGAGCAGCATATCTGTGAAAAAACTTACTTCTGGAAAAAAAAAAAAAAAAAAAAAAAAAAAGATTATTTGACCTTGAAACAAACATCCACATCTAGGTTGTAAATATCTGATGAACAGATACATATCAAAAGCCTGTTCTTTGGTATAAACTGATAGTCTGAAAGGAAATGAATGTTTTTAAGTATCAGTAGAGGTTTTCAAGAGGAACCGATCCTTATCTGTCCAAGTGCCCATAAATAAGATTAAAATAAACTTACTTCAGTTATTCATATTAGTTGTAGGATAAGCTTATAATCCATCCTTGGAAAAGTTTGACTTTAAAAGTATATCAGATTTGATTAGATTAAATAGTCCAGTGGTATGCACTTCCCTGAGAAAAGTTTTTCCTCACAAATCACTTGCCACGGACAAGGATCTGGGTTTTCTTTTTTTCCCAAAAATTTTTATTTTGTGGAAAATGAGCTGTTTCCCATCTTCAGATAGGCAAAGGTACTTGTACATGCCTATTTGTGCTTATGCCCATAAAATAGGCTGCTCAGTTCCCACTGCTCTTCAGCCCTGATCCCACCCTGCAAAGAACCTGCTGGTGCTGTGGCATCTTCAGTCCTAGTGCTGCCATGGCATTGACCTACTCTGCATGGGAGCATCCCAAAATTGAATTTACTTCACATTTTTTACATGAATTCCACCTAAATCAGTGAATCCACTGAATTCCTGAAGGAATTACACATGTAGATTTAGAACAGCTAACAAATATACAGACATGAGCTGGCCCTGCAACATGTAAGGTTAAGTGGTTTGCTATCCAAAGCTGTATGATGAAACATGCATAAGTTTAAGATCACAATCAAAGGTGTTCTTTTTTTCTTCAAATTTTGTTCTTAGGCCATTATTGCATTGAGTTTCATCACTTTATGAAAGACTTCTTTTCATCTTATTTTACAGAAGTGGAAATCCTACCCTCCCCCAAAGAATTAAATTCACATGGTTCAAACAAATACCATGGAAGACAATTTACTCTATAAATAGGTTTCCAACAAATTGCTTCAACAATAAAAGGAAGTGTTTAAGGTGGACATTTCTCAGCAAATACTTTGGTTCTTGTAGTGCTTTTAATGGTGGTAAATTTTACATGAACACTTACTTTAAAAGCTTTCTGGTGTAATATAAATGATGCACTTGTTATCTCAAAGCTGTCAAGACAAAATCTAATATTTGTAAGCTGCTTGAACACGAATTTTGTTTTATTCTCCCTATGAATGGAAATGGGCCTTTTTCTGCTTCCACATCTATTTGTATGTTGAGATGTGTCCTGCAGAGCAGGGTGAAGATGCCATTCATTTCAAATTCAACAAATTTGTGTTTTTCTTTGTGCACAACTCTCTGAATAAATAGAAGTTCTGGATGACTGCTCTACTAATTGCAATGGGAATGGAGAATGCATCTCAGGGCACTGCCACTGTTTCCCAGGATTCCTTGGTCCCGACTGTGCAAAAGGTAATCTCATATCAGCTAACCTAATGTACAGGACTGGGTTCAAGATTATGATATGTGACTGCTGGGCTTACAAAGATTCAAAGTGATTAATAGAGATTAAATTCCTTCTTCCAGGCAGATGGCAGATACAAGTGCAGGCATAGAAAGATTTTTATGCTGTACTTAGTTAAGATGCCTCGACCACTTCTCTCTCCCTGACTTTCAGAATCAAGAGACTTCTCCATCCCTCTTTGCACCCATTTTGTGATTTTAAAATATTTTTTAATAAGAGTGTCAGTTGAGTGTAGTGTTTACAGCTACTTAAAAGTGACAATCTGTTTCGCTTCAGAATACATCACATCTCAGTAAATGTCAGTAATAAGATTTAAATTGGAAAGGGTTAGAAAAGAAAACTAAAGCAACTTAGAGACTAGCAAAAACTAGAGAAACTAGAAGCTAGACTTTTTTTTTTCCTAGAGAAAACTAGAGTTTCTCTAATGAAAACTGGAGTTTTTTCGAGAGAAAACTGGAGTTTTCT
Source organism: Anas platyrhynchos (assembly GCF_047663525.1). Classification (NCBI taxonomy): domain Eukaryota; kingdom Metazoa; phylum Chordata; class Aves; order Anseriformes; family Anatidae; genus Anas; species Anas platyrhynchos. Next base: position 2,007,887 of record NC_092596.1, read on the forward strand.
AGCACTTGGGCCAAAATCTTGCTAAAAAGATTATAAGCGAGCTTAATTTTATTAATATTGTCCATCATCCACTGAATATTATATATGGAGGTTCTCATTCTTTTCTGTTGTTTCCTCAGATTTAGGGTTGTCTATATTTTAAGATTGATAAGCTCAGAAATTGGTACTGGATTTTAAAACTAAGCTTCTGCATCACTAGGTTAGATCAGTAATGGCTAAAACTTCAGTAGTGATAGGTCTGCTTAGAAAAAGAAAAGGGCAGTGTCTTGCTTCAGGTCCCAAGGAACAATATTAATGTTACAGAAAATGATAAGTAGGCATCACTGTGCAAACTCTCTCCAAAGACCTGTCAAGGAGAGAAATTTTTGTCTTCCAAGATGTCCCATTTCAGGTCAAAATTAAGGTATGTTAATAAAGCAGGTTGAAGACACTAGGATGCCTGTATTACTATTGTGCTATCTGGTTCAAAGATTTCAGCCTGTCACAACCTTCAAGTGAAGGATTGGGAGGGCTGGAGTGGAAAAATGATTTTACAGAATGCAATAAATGTTAATCTACATAAGTATGTAAGTACATTAAAAAGGTCAATCTACCTTCTTCAGATTCTTGTCCAGTGCTCTGCAGTGGAAATGGAGAATATGAAAAAGGTCACTGTGTGTGTCGAAATGGGTGGAAAGGACCAGAGTGCGATGTTCCCGAAGAACAGTGTATTGATCCAACCTGCTTTGGCCATGGCACCTGTATCATGGGAGTCTGCATCTGTGTGCCTGGGTACAAAGGAGAGATCTGTGAGGAAGGTTTGTGAAGTTTCCCTCTTTATGGTTAGGGGAGGTGGGGGAAGGGGGTTGGATTTTAGCCTTTAATCTCCTAACCTTTTTTAAGGTAGTTAGGAGCTCACATGGATGTGAGAAACTTACTGTGAAGCAATACTGCTTTTCAAGCACCTTTTAAAGCTTCCTGGAAAGGAATGTTAAGATAGAAACCATTCAAAGATAAAGGCATTCAGATCTCAGTGACAGTCAGTGGGAGTTGATCACATAATTTCTGAGATTCACATTTTTATTCTAAAAGATTAGAAGTATTTAACATTGGCTAATAAGAATATCTAGTAATATCAGTAGGGCAGTCCTTTGAAATGCTGAGTTTCTTGTGCAGTCTTTCAGTTTCCTCCCTCTGCTGAATCTCAATGGCAAGAGCCAGGAGGAATTTTTTGCCTTTCAGCATGCAGTGGCTTCTCAGTCCTCCAAGGAAAAGTTTATCTGCATGCAAGGATTCCCTTTCTGGGGGCAGGTTGTGAGACCATCCTGATTCTTCCCTGCTTTTCTTCTCTCAGACCCCAGACATGTTTTTTCAGGAAGAGTGGCTGGCATCACCAGGTTCGTGGTGCCAGAAACCTCAGTCATTTAAGTGTGCACCATCAAAGACTCTCACTTGGCCAAAAGCTAATGGTAAGACAGTCAGAAGATCATCTAAACAAAATAAGATCTAGGATTTCTCTGAAGTAATCAGCAGAGCGTAATCATCTCTTCCCTTTCTTCATTCTGTTGCATCTTAGATTTTTCTGTGAAGAATGTACGGACTATATGAAGCCACGAGAGCAGCAAACAGTTTCAATTTCGCAGAGCATGCTGTGTAATTCTGTTGTCATATGTCATTTTTACTGTGAGCCTATATTCGGGGTACTAAACCACCGTCCTTTAAAGCTTGGCTAATAAAAAGTGGGAAATTACAAGAACAAGTAATTGTACTTCAGCTGCTTATAATACCAATGCGTCTCTGCCCTCATCTACAGAAAGAAACAGTTGTTATTTGGCTGCTAGCATTTCTGAGGTAGCTCATCAGCTACAGCTTTCTTCCCCTGTGCATAGGCTCGGAAAGCAGAGCAGTTCTTCATGCTTGCCCTGATTTGATGATTTTTCAGTAGTCCCCTTAGCCTGAAGCTAGTGCCAGCATATATTGTGCTTTGTGCTATATAGGTTTTAGGTAATTCTTCTGAGTAGCACACAAAGGAAGCTCTTATGTGGCCTGAATTCTCTAATCAGAAAAATGCCCAGGAAGGATTTGGTGGATTTGACATATCTGATATGTTTCTTAAAGGGAGGATCAAGAGAATGTTTCTTACATTCTCAGCTGTTGGTAGTTTCAGAAATGGACAAAAACAAGAAAACCCAAATGAGAAAAAGCAAGTAATACACAGATTTCCTCACTGAGGCCATGATACTTGAACAAGCCTGGAGCTGGTGAGAAGCTGACTGCCATTTACAGTTACTTTGCTTGTTGAGATAACGTGGTCCTGCAAAATGGTTGAAAAAATAATTGAGATAAATGTACTCGGACAGCTATTGAAGCTAAGAGCATGAAAACGATTTTTTTTATAGTATTTAAACTTTAAAAAAATAAGTGGAATCATAGAAATAGGGTGAATGAAACAACCCTGTACAGAGGATTTTTATTGTAATAGTGTGTGCAATGACACAAATGCTCAGTTTACTGTATTGTGCAATGTAACTTGTACACTACTGGAAGCAATTCTGTCAGGGATTGGAATTACATTATTGTGTGATTATACATATATATATGTATATATATACATACAATATATGTGTAATCATACACACATATTGTGTATAATTAATATTATAGCCATACATGTATTAACACAGCAGACAGTAACAGATGCACTATCCAGGGAACACCAGTAGCTATAGGTATTCGCTGCTATGGGCATGCTTTGAATTCATCCTGTCAGATTATCATTTGTAAAAGAAGCGTTGCTTTTTAACCTGTTTGTGGAGTCACTCAGTTTTCAAAGATCGACAAAATCAAGAGCTGTCTTTCAGGATAAGAGGAAATTGCCAAGTATTTTGTCCTGTGCTTAGCAAGATATACTTTGTCCAGAAACACTAATTCCTCTTTTTCAGACTTACCTTATTGCTCTTTACAGATACCTTAAAGGAGGCTGTAGAGAGGTGGGGGTTGGCCTGTTCTCCCACGTGCCTGGTGACAGGACGAGGGGGAATGGGCTAAAGTTGCGCCAGGGGAGTTTTAGGTTAGATGTTAGGAAGAGCTTCTTTACTGAAAGGGTTGTGAGGCATTGGAACAGGCTGCCCAGGGAGGTGGTGGAGTCACCATCCCTGGAAGTCTTCAAAAGACGTTTAGATGTAGAGCTTAGGGATATGGTTTAGTGGGGACTGTTAGTGTTAGGTTAGAGGTTGGAGTCGATGATCTTGAGGTCTCTTCCAACCTAGAAATTCTGTGATTCTGTGATTCTGTGATTGTGCTGTGCACAAGCCTGGTAGGCTGAAAAAGATAGAAAATAAATCTTGAAATAAAATCTTGAACTGGTGGCATAGCAGCTCAAAGATAAAGCATCTCTTCTTTATTCTTAGGTCAAAAGGTGCTGTAAACTGGATGCTCTTAATTTCTAAGTCTGAAGTATTTAGTCTTCTGTTGCTGAAACAGAGAACATCTCTTCATTTGTGTAACACAGAATACCATTTCTTAAGTTTACAATTTAATTACTAACACAGTACTTGGGCTAATACTTAAAAAAAAATTCATACAAGAACTTCCAAAGTGCATTTTTAACACTAGTTTGAAGCATGATCTAACACGAATAGGCTTTTGGCTAATTGTTTTGCATACTCAAACACCCCACAAATTACTCTCCAGCTCTGCAGTCTTACTGAAGCCCCCAGAGAAGGCAGGCTGTGTTGTCCTCAAAGTCTGTCTTGTTAAAGAAATGCTGGATCTTGATGAAGGAATATACTGATTATGCAGGACTAACCATCTGATTTAAATTCTTCTACAGAGCTCCTGAATTTTTCACTAAGAAGAGTTTAATCCAAATTGAGAATAAATTTAGCTCTTTGTCTGTTTGCAAATTGTTCATCAGTACGTTACGACTTTTATGAATCTGTTCATTATCTGCAATTGCCCAGCACATACTTGTTATGAGTGTATGAGATTTCTTTACAGTGAGTATTCAGAGACTCACGATTCAGGGCTTAGTGGATGACCTTTTTTTTTTGTATCAGGTTCCCAGCTGTAGTGATAGTTTTGCAGAGAAACATGAAAGAATAAATCTTTTCCCAGATGTGAATAAAACATAAAGCACAAATAACTGAATGGAAACACAATGCACAGTTGTAGAAATTTAATTGTTAATTGCTCCAGTTCTTTCCCAGCTCTGTTACTGAAACACAAACTTCCCTAAGATCAATAGACCTGTCCAGGGAATCTGCTTTTTAACAGTTAGACAATATCCAAGATAAGTATAATCATATGATCTCCACCAGTCTATGCATTTGCTTTTTGTCTTGTTTTTAGCTTATAATTTTGCAGAGATGTTAGCATGGACTGTTTTTCCATGTGCATTTGTTAACATCATTTCAATTGGAGTATTTGCACAAAAATCACCAAATTGATCTGAATCCCTGATACTGTATGTCACTAGGAAACCCCTGTAAGGGTGCAAACTTAATGCTCTAAACTGTGTATTCACTGCTTTCCAGAGGACTGCTTGGATCCAATGTGCTCGGGCCACGGTGTCTGTGTTCAAGGGGAATGCCACTGCTCCGCGGGCTGGGGCGGTGTGAACTGCGAGACGTCGCTGCCAGTCTGCCAGGAGCAGTGCTCAGGGCACGGCACCTTCCTCCTGGATGCAGGACTCTGCAGCTGTGAGCCACAGTGGACGGGTTCAGACTGCTCAACAGGTATGCTGGAGATTTTCCTTTTTCAATAAAGCCTATTAAAAGCTTAGGCTTTCTGTTTGGCTTGTGAAAGTAGTTATTATTGCTGTGCTGGTGTTAATTTGAAAAACAACATAGGGATGAAGCAGGGGTGCTATGGCATCACAGTCCCCTTTATTTGGAGATATACCTATCGGTTTGGCAGCAGCTGTTTTCTGTTGACAAGGATAAAATGGCTTTTTCTTTGCAACAAGAATGCTGACTGCCTGATGTGTGACAGCAAGAACGGTAGTCCTGCAAGTGTGCAAGTAGCTCCTAGCTTCGACTGGAGTTAAGCAGGATTTTCTCATGAGATGGATCATTCATTGAGGGAACCCACAACTCTGAGAGAGACTGAGAGGATATAAAAAAAATCCAGTGACTCATGAGTAAGAAACCTCTGTCAAAAATATTTAAACAGGAATGGCCAACCATTCTCTCATGCTGAGACAAAAAATCTGTTCTTTCTTAGAGGACCATCAAAGTTTAATCCCACTGAATTTGATTAAGAGTTGAAATGGATTTTTTATGTGCTTTGTACATTTACATTTCGTTTTCTTGAAATGAGTGCACTCAGGACATTTTACTCTGTAATAGAGCATATCATTACTAAAGTACATACTACTTTTTTTTTTCTTCTGAAGCTCACAAAATGAGAATCTCAGATGATGAGTAACACATCCGTGTACAAAGTAGATCCAAGTGACAGATTTGCTGAATACTGTGAAATACAACTAGTGGTCCAAGTCACCAGTTTTTCTTAGAAATCATCATTCAAAGGAACCCTTGTACCAGTATAAATTTCCTTTTAGATATTTAAAATCCATAATTATAATCACCTCATGCCAACATTTTAAGCAACAAAATACTGACCTGCTGATAATTTTGAGTGTTTATTACAAAGACCCTGCATTCGTTCCCTACTCCAAAATTAAAACCTGTAATTTCAGTCTGATACTGTTAGATATGGTACTGCTTTAATAAGAACTGACTTTGTACTGGCTTTCAGCAGAACCTCACTTACTTGCATTTTTATCGTGTATTTTATTATTTGTTAAAAATATTCCCTAAAGGACAGTAGTACAGTAGTACTTCCATTGATGAAGCAAATAATTAGGAAAGGTGCTAGCAATTTACTAGTTGTTTTTCCCTTAAAAAATATGGAAATTAATTCTGTTCTAGCATGAAGTTACTGTAGCTCAAAGAGAGCTGTTAAACTCCAACAGTTCAGTCAAGTCAGCTGCATGGGGCAATTAGATACTAAGTAAGGGAACAAAGATAAAATAAATGTGATAAAGAAACTTTTATCTTGTGTGCTGGGATCACAGTTCTCATGTTTGTCTTACTTTCGAAGCTGTTTTGATGAAGTCTTTGAAAAAAAATTACTTCTTTTTCCTTACCTGCACCAACCAATGGAGAAAATACCCCTCTGCATGCATACTGTCTTCTGTGTTATCAGAGAAGGGGGGTTTCGTGACCACGGGCAGGCATGCTCACGTCTCTCATACTATCTTGTTCATCAGTTCCCTCACACAGTTTTAGTTTATTCCTAGTTTAGGCGTCCTATGGCAACTCACACAACAAGCCCTGGGGTGGGCATGTTCACGTGGGGATCACAGCCTACCAGGGCTTCTGGAGTCAGGAGCACCTGGGGAGCACAGAGCCCCTCTTGGGGACACACAGCTACCTCTGCACCTCCACGGGCAGCCCTAGTGACCATGGGGTGTCAGTCCAGGAGGTGCAGAGCAGGGCAGCCTCACATGGCCAGTTCAGACAGCCATTGCTGTATGCTCTCAAGGAGCTCCGGTCATGGTGTCCACCCAGCAGAAAGCGTCCTCTGTGTCCCCTGTGCCCACAGGAGCCAATGCAGCTGTCCAGACAGAGCTCCTGAGGGGACAGGTGGCCATCTAGGCCTCGGGTCACGGCATGCCTGACTTTTCTGTCAGTGTCTGAGGGCAGCAGTGAGCACACCTGGAGGAGGTGCACCCAGGCACAATAGCTGCTCAGCCTCGTGGCAGAGCTCCATGCAGAGGCAAGTTGGTTCAAGTGTGTCATGGAACCTGAGAAGATGAGCTGGTGGAGTTGTACTCTGCTGTCCCTGGGACAGGGTGTCACCTAGTCATGACACACGACACAGAGGGTCCCCTGCCCTCTCGCCAACAGGCAGAAGGCAGTGACTGAAGAGTTGGTGGGAAGTGGAGACAGATTTGTGTTCAGAGCAACAGGCCTAACCCCTCCCGGCCTGCCTCACCATCCCAGGTACCCCTGTAAAATATACCCCTGTGGTCAGTCAAACAGTGATGCAGATGATGATCTGTGTTGGAGGCATCAAAGAATGTTTGGTCGGCCTAACCCTCTGTCCTGGTTTCAGTTAGCACAGAATTAATTTTCTTCCTAGTAGCTGGTGGAATGCTGTGTTTTGGCTTAGGATGAGAAGAGTGCTGATAACACCCCGATGCTTTAATTGTTGCAGAGCAGTGCTTATACTAAGCCAAGGACATCTCAGCCTTTTGCTCTGTCCTGCCAACGGGCAGGCTGGGGGTGCAGTAAGAGCTGGGAGGGGACAGACCCAGGACAGGTGACCCAAACTAGCCAAAGGGGTATTCCATACCATCTGACGTCATGCTAAACAATATATAGGGGTGGCTAGCCGGGGGGAGGGGGCCGGACTGCTCGGGGTTAGGCTGGGCATCGGTCAGCGAGTGGTGAGCAATTGCATTGTGCATCACTTGTTTGTACATACTATTATTACTTTCCTATTATCACCATTGTATTATTATTGTTATTATTTTATTATTATTTTGTTATTATTATTTTCCTGTCTTATTAAACTGTCTTTATCTCAACTCACGGGCTTCACTTTCCATTTCTCTCCCCCGTCCCAGAGAGGGAGGGGGGAGGGTGAGCGAACGGCTGCGTGGTGTTTAGCTGCCGGCCGGGTTAAACCACGACACCCTCACATCACAACCACTTCTGTTGAGATAAAAAAGGTGAGTTACTGTCATCAGTGACACTTCTGAGGGAAGCAGAGGGCCTGATATGCCAACCAGACCCACCTTGTATAGGGAATTTTGCTGCCTCCTCGGAACCCTGATAAAAAAATCTTAGAAGAAAACTTGCTAGCCTGGTACTGCCCCTACGTTCTTACCCATTATTTTTTCATCTAGGCAGTGATGAAGCTGGGACAATAAGTCAGAGGGTGATCAAAAGAGACTTCAGGGCAAAGTAATATAGTAGGATGAAAGACTGATAGTACGTTATTTTAATCTCACCAGCAAATCAGTATAGTCAACTTACTACTTACTGTCTGTGGGTCTTTGTTGCTTTATTTATAGACTGTCATCCAAAATCCCTTGATGTTAATGAGTCATTTCCTTTTGAGGGAAATAGGAGTATGCTTCAGAAAGACAAAATCAAGCTTGTGAATACTGACTGTTCATTGTCAGGTAGAAGAGGGAAACTGGCAAATTGAAGATTTGCCAGTTTCATCAACGAACTGAAGAAAACCAGCATCATCAACGAACTGAAGAAAAAAACTCACCCTCTGTTCTCAGATCTGTGACAGAGCTGATGCCTCTGACATCCTGTCCTGTATTCATTTCTCTGGACTCTTCAGCCAAAGTAGGCCAGTTTCTGTCCTCCAGGACATTTGTCATCATTCCACTGAATCCATTTATACTGCTGAAGCAACCTAATTATGATCAGGAAAAGAATACTGGCAGTTCTTAGTCACAAAAACATTCATCCTAAAATGATTATATGTAGATGGTATATATTTAGCATATCTATTTTTGGTTAAGCTCTCTAGCAAGATCGGTGGTAATTTTACAAAGGGTAAAAATGGATCAGCAGCCTCTTCCTTCAGTATCTTGCAAAGCATAAAACCTCTTTAAAACTGAAGTACTTTGAAAAATGTTGTAATTGTTGTAAATTGATATGTGCAGAGTGGAGTAATTTAAAAATCATTAGAAGTATGCATTTTTTAAAGTGAAGTGCTTCAAAAAGAAATGAAGGCATAATACAGTGTGTTAATATAGTTCAAGACATCTCAAATTGATTTCAAAATTAAACATCAAAAACTGCAACTTGAAAAAATAATTAGGTAAAACCATTTCATCGCAATCAGAAAACTCTTCAGGTTTAGGAAATTGCAAATTATGGGTGTCAGTCATTCTGATTTGCCAAGGACAAGGGTATTCACTACAAACAACTCACAGTAGTGAAAGTATCCTTGAAATTTCTTCCATATGTGATGTAACCTATGCTACATTTTCTCTAGACTGTTTCTGTAGACTTTTCCATGTTGGCACTTTTACTCCCTATTTATGACAAATCTCAAGAACTTTTAAATTACGTTATAACCATCCTTTGTTGTTGTGTTCTGAAGAAATGATGGACTTACTTGATTTCATCTATCTGTCCTCTTTCTTTAATTTGTGAGGAGCTTTGATTATTACTGCTCAGCTAATTAAAAGGATGATTGAAGTTTCTCCTGATGTATGTTGTTTGACATTGTAGAAAGACTCTTCTTACTACTGTATATTTCATTTAAAACAAAAAAAGCGATGTGTGACTAGTTTGATTTGTATCTCCTGTAGAGTTGCAAGAGTTTGCAAAAAGATGTCTGGTGAGCAAGATTTCTATTAAAAACTTAGTAGTTAGTGATTGGAATGTCTAATATGTGTTACTAGAGAATTTAAAACATGAGAAATTTAAGGGAGTGAAGAAGCACTCCAATAAAAATTAATTCTCCTACATGTTGAAATCAGCCCAGTGGGAACCAGAAAGACCTGATGTAGTCATGTATTGATTTAAGAAATAGGATAAGTCAAGGGTATGAGAGATACAGTGAGGAAGCCTGGGTTGTTTTTCAAATTATTGCTGCTTATTTCGCAGATATGCCAGAAATAATGGCTCTTTCCTTCCCTTTTCCCTCTTGAAAATTAAGATCCTTAATCTATTGCTATCTGCACCTTGTGCAGCAATTACTGGAAATGTTCCTCATTCAAATGTAAACATAATTTACTTAAATCAAGTTTGTGAATCCTGGTCTGTCCACAAGCAGGTATTATTTATTCCCCTGGGTGGCATCCCCAGACTTAAGTCTGGATTCTCCTATCCCAGGAGCTCTTCCCTTATCCAGGACCAAGGTATGTGAACAGTTGTGGCAATAACAAGGGCCCTGTCTGTCCTCCCCCTTAGGTAGTTGGCAGAGCTTTTCCTCTCTGTGTTTAACATAGCAACTATATAGGGAGTCCATTGTGCACAAGAAATTTCAACCTCAGTATGTTTTGTGCTAGGCTTAATCCAGTAGATCTGTTTTGAGGGTAACACTGATTAGCAGCTATAGACAACTTTGTAAGGATCTTGTGGACTGTGAAACTAGAGAGATTGAAACAAGGCTGTATAATCTTAGGTGTTCATCTAGTAGGAAAACATGGAAAATATGTGGGATTTTAGTAGCAGTTCAAGTGCCAAAGTGTTTTAAGCATATCCAGATTGAGGTAAACTGAGCAAAAATTTTGGATTTAGACACTTAAAGTTGTAGTTAGGTGCCTGCATCCTTTTGTGCATCGCATATTTATCACCTACATGGTAGTCCATCTAATACAAAAATCTATTTTGTAGTAAAACAACTGACAGGATATCATATGGGAAGGACTTATGAGAACACTCTATGCAAGCGAATATCAAAATAGAGATTATGAATATGAAAGAATCATGCTCCACAAAAACTTTTATAAAGTAAGGAAGTTGTAGGAAGCTTCTGCTGGTGCTGTAGATGCTATAGCGGAGGGAAAATAAAAAGGCCTAGGTGGACAAGAGAGCACTATCTCTTACAAAATCTTCAACTTTTGATTTGCTAAGCTAAGTCCAGTGATTAAACTGACAAGTTTACCCATGCCACTAGCATTGAAAGACAGGAGCTCGTAGCAGGAGACAGCTTCTCTTCCTCACAGCTGGAAAAGCACAGATGGGATTTACTAGAGCAAGAGCACAAAAACGCACTAGGGCAGCTAGAGTTTTTGTCCTTCAGTGAATTTCAGAACGTTTATTATGCAAAATGTGTTGCATAGGTCCCTGAAAAGCAGGTATTTAAAATGTTTTTTTATTGTCATGGTAAGAGTTCTACAAAAATAGATGCTGCATTTCAATACACTTATCCAGCAGACTTTCTGTAAGTTTAATTTACCTTTGAAAATAAGAAATTGCTATTGATAGAAGTCAAAATTATGGAAACCTTCTTTTCTCCTGCATATTGCATTTTTAAGCTTTTTGATTGCGTAGATTGTTGCAAGGTTAATATATGTAGATGTTTAAGGAATTCCTGGTCTCTGCCCTCTTTAAGCAAGGATTTTTACTTAAATGTTTAGGCTCAAGTAACACTTTTTAAATAAAATTAGGCTTGCTGTAATTATGCAAGACCCTTTTAGGGCTCTAAACTCCTTTTAGGAGTTTTTTTAGCAAAAACTCCTTGTGTATTGTAGCTGCAGCATACCTTCAGGCACGTTGCTCTTCAATTTAGGAAGCTCTGGCCATTTTACAGATTATTAAAATGTTATCTGTGACCTTGTGATCCAAAATCATTTTCTGATGGACAGCAGAAAGCAGATTGTTCACAGGACACATTTTATTTTCAGCTCCATCTCTGGTCACCCGTGCTCCTCACTACCAAACAGCCGGGCTGTGCACCTGGCAGCTGCGCTGAGCAAGGAGCAGCAGTGGAGGGGCCACTTCCCTTGGAGCTCCTCATGCCTGGGGATGACGGGACTGCCTCAGCAAAGCTGTGTTTGCATGGACAAGGAGGAAAGTGGGAGAAGTGATGAGTTAGTGAAAAATACGTACAGCACAGAGGGGAGAGCTAAATAATGAAAGCCACTCTTACAGTTCTTAATATCTACAAAGCACTACTGCAGTTGTGCCAGGGATGCTGAGTAGGAAGGCAGCTCTCCCTTAACATCCACGGTTACGTGCACAGTGTGCTGCTTCTTCCTGGTGCTGGAAAAATGCAAGTCATGAGCTGCATCTTCACTTTAGCAGCAACAAAGCAGAACAGCAGCTGCCAGATGCATGTTGCTATTTCTGTTTGTGCTGCTGACACAGAGGAAGTTACAGTTTATTTGCTGGAAGCTGCTTCATCTCTGCACTCATCTTCACAAACACAGCAATGAACATAGAATTGTCTCCTCTTTGCCCATGTAACTAGGGTTGATAGTAAGTTGTTGAGCACTGTATGACTTGTGCTAATTGAGGCTGTGTTCCCAGCTTCTGTTGGAAGGACTTGGTACATTTGGCTATTGAATATGCCCAAGAAATTCTTCATTTGTGCTAAAAATAAAGGAGGCAATTCCAGCCTCTTCAGCTGATTTTTATTTGTGATTGTGAAACTGAGGTGCTGCTCAGAAGCTGGTAATGGCCTTTGATTTTTCCTCTTAATCTTTTACTGTGGTACAAATTGTTTGTTGGGAACACAATATTCCTAAGACTTGTTTTACTCAATCTATTATTTCTGTCTGTTGATAAAATCTGGCTCTTCACTGAAAAAAAAAAAAAAAAAAAAAAAAGTTGTGAAAACGAATGCATGGCCTTTTGAAAACACCCATCCTGACATGTTGATTTCAGTTCTTCAAACCATTGTCCCCTTTCGTTCATGGGGCCAGCTCTGTGTCTGGTTTGGTCAACAAGGGCATCTGTGCTGCTTTTGGGCTGCCATTGCCTTTACACAGGTGTATCAGGATAGATGTTTCTGCAATATATTGAGAAATAGGATCAGTGCCAAACTTTTTGGAGGTATTATAAGTAAAATATATCTTCATTGCTGAAGTCAGTAGATACACCTACCATAAAGAACACATGGCCTGGGTGAGGCAAGCACTCACTGGGGCGATTTTGTGAATTGACTCGTATTCCAAGGTCGGCCAGTAAGCCAGTGAATTAAAGATGGTGCCTTCTCTTTGCAAACAGTGCTTAAATAAATCATTACTACTTCACTGAATATTACTAATCAAATTTACTATTAAGTAATTGTGGAAACTTTATGCAATGAGCAGAGACACATTTTGTGTTAATACTTCTGTGCATCACGAAAGACCTGGTGCTTGTATAAAGATGTACCCTGATCCACTCGGGCAATCTTATGAACCTTTGCTGAAATTAGCTGTCTCAAAATCTGTATTTTCATTTGGTGCTGTGCCTGTGAAGAAGCTTTATTAAATGTACCTACTGAGCCATCTCTTTGCTCATTTCCTTTTTCCCTACAAAACCATTTGGTTGCTCTCCATATTTCTCATCGTTATTGTATATTGCCTTGTGCCCATCCCGTTTCTTATCAGTCCTTCACTTACGCTACAGGTTTCCCATTTCCCTATACAACTGCTTTATGGCCCAAGGAACTGGGGATTGCATTTTCCTCTGTGAGTGGACACAAAGGCAAAGCTTTCATAGCCTTCATCTCATTCATTATTGCTCAGGATAGATCGTTCTGGACTGCTTTTTCTTACTAGTCTCCTAGTGTCAAGGTGACATTGTGAGGCATTTCCTTTTGTGGTTCTCAGTATGTTGCAAAGGATCTCAGAGCTTATTAGTCAGAGTATGATTCTCCTGTGACGACTGTAATTTTGCTGCTTTACAACATGCACAAGTTGAAGTCAAATAGTGGAGACAAATTATAAAACAGGACTAAAATTGACAAGGAAACATTTACTTGGGAAACAGGGTATTAAAAAAAAAAAAGAGCGCTGGTCAGAGTACTGTGTGGTTCTCCTCACCCTTGTGTCAGTCTAATCTGCCTTGCTATTAGGTTGCACTTCTCTTCATTTATTTTAAACATTTCCCACAAAGGCTTTATCTGACCTACCAACCTGTATCATCTCTAAGGAGGAGACAGGTTCTGCAGCTTAAGTCCCCTTTGTGTCAAGCACAGCGTAATTGTATTCTGCTTTACGCCAATACTATGGCTGGGTAAATAGAGATATACCCAGTGGCAAATGAGTAATTCTTTTCAGTAGTATCAATTTGAAGAGCTTTGGCTCCCTGAAATGAAATATCTGTTAGTGTGTTTACCATTACCAGTCCAGATTCATAAGATTGTATTGATTAGATTTTTGCACTGTAAAAATACCATTTTTAACCACAGTGAAATCAATAAAGGGTGAGGTTTTTTATGTATACAAATTGGATTTGGATCAGGAAGAAAATATTCTTCATCAGATGAAAAATAAAGCTGAAAAAAAAGAAGTGTGATAAAAGATCCAAGAAAGGGAAAAAGTTTTTCTGCTGTTTCCCCCCTGCCTCTGCTGTAACTGCCTCTTGGACCTTTCTATCTGCTCGCTGATTACTTTTCACAGAAGTAAATTTTCAAGCACATTGAGGATCCCCAGTGTGGAAAAGACACTTTCAGAATAGGTATAATATTATCAGAAGTTATATTACATGGCTTTTTTTAATCAAATTACATTCATATATTTGGAAGTACACAATAATGCTAATGGTGACATTCATACTCGAAGCCAGAATCGCTATTTATAGAGTACTTAATGCATTACACCCAAGTTCAGTGAGATGATGGTAGGATTATTTCTGGAAAGCAATTAAAACCAGCACTAGATTGATGGCAAAACATCGTGAGTAACAAACAGCAAAGGTATGGCATTTTAGTTCCAGTGCTTTAATTTTGTGTGTTGTGGACTGTGCTACGAAGATAAGAAGGGGAGTTGGATATCTGTGAAGCAGCATGCCCAAAAGGTTCACTGCATAAAATGTGCAGTGAAAAGGTTTAAAATGAAACAATGTGTGGAGAAGTTTAACCTTTGGTAGAAATATGTGAATGTTGTGTGTTAATGTGTTAATAAAACTACCGGCAAGACATATTTTTGCTATTTTGAACTTGATCTGGATTTTCAGAATCACAGAATCACAGAATTTCTAGGTTGGAAGAGACCTCAAGATCATCGACTCCAACCTCTAACCTAACACTAACAGTCCCCACTAAACCATATCCCTAAGCTCTACATCTAAACGTCTTTTAAAGACTTCCAGGGATGGTAACTCCACCACTTCCCTGGGCAGCCTGTTCCAATGTCTAACAACCCTTTCGGTAAATAAGTTCTTCCTAACATCTAACCTAAAACTCCCCTGGCACAACTTTAGCCCATTCCCCCTCGTTCTGTCACCAGGCACGTGGGAGAACAGACCAACCACCACCTCACTACAGCCTCCTTTAAGGCATCTGTAGAGAGCAATAAGGTCGCCCCTGAGCCTCCTCTTCTCCAGGCTGAACAAGCCCAGCTCCCTCAGCCGCTCCTCGTAGGACTTGTTCTCCAGGCCCCTCACCAGCTTCGTCGCCCTTCTCTGGACCCGCTCAAGCACCTCGATGTCCTTCTTGTAGCGAGGGGCCCAAAACTGAACACAGTACTCGAGGTGCGGCCCCACCAGAGCCGAGTACAGGGGGACGATCACCTCCCTAGCCCTGCTGGTCACAGTGTTTCTGATACAAGCCAGGATGCCGTTGGCCTTCTTGGCCACCTGAGCACACTGTTGGCTCATATTCAGCCGACTATCAACCATCACTCCCAGGTCCTTCTCTGCCTGGCAGCTCTCCAACCACTCATCTCCCAGCCTGTAGCTCTGCTTGGGGTTACTGCGCCCCAGGTGCAGGACCCGGCACTTGGCCTTGTTGAACTTCATACAGTTGACCTCAGCCCATCAGTGCAGCCTACCCAGATCCTCCTGCAGAGCTTTCCTACCCTCGAGCAGATCGACACATGTGCATAGCTTGGTGTCATCTGCAAACTTACTGAGGGTGCACTCAATGCCCTCGTCCAGATCATCGATAAAGATATTAAAAAGGACCGGCCCCAGCACCAAGCCCTGGGGAACACCACTAGTGACCTGCCTCCAACTGGACTTGGCTCCATTCACCACGACTCTTTGGGCCTGGCTATCCAGCCAGTTTCCAACCCAATGAAGCGTGCTCCAGTCCAAGCCTAGGGCAGCCAGTTTCTTGAGGAGAATGCTGTGGGAGACGGTGTCAAAAGCCTTTCTGAAGTCAAGGTAGACCACATCCACAGCCTTTCCCTCATCCGCCCAGCATGTCACTTTGTCACAGAAGGAGATCAGGTTCATCAAGCAGGACCTGCCTTTCATAAACCCATGCTGACTGGGCCTGATCGCCTGCTTGCCCTCCAAGTGCTGTGTGATGACTCTCAAGAGAATCTGCTCCATGAACTTCCCTGGCACTGAGGTCAAACTGACAGGCCTGTAGTTTCCCGGGTCAGTCCTCCGGCTCTTCTTGTAGATGGGCATCATGTTTGTTAGCCGCCAGTCAACTGGGACCTCCCCCGATAGCCAGGACTGCTGATAAATGATGGATAGAATTATGGATAGTTTCCATAAACTGTTAAACTATAAACTATTTCAGATACAGATGTCGCAAGTTGGGTAAGGTGAATCTGAATCTTTGTGCCTTTTACTGGGACGGGCACATGTCCAACTTAGTCCAAGAGCAGAACCCTTGGAAATGGTTGTGGAAATACTTTTGGAGGTGTGTGTGAAAATAAATTCCGTGCAATAGTTTTAGTGTTCATATAATTTATATTAATGTGTAGCTTTGAAGTCACTCAAATAAAATAAATCCAAAATGCACAAATTGCTGGGATATTATGATAATATGATAATTATTATGATAATTATTATGATAATTATTATTATATTATGGTAATAATATCCCAGCAATTATTAAAAATTAAATTAAAAATGAAATTAAAAATATTAACCTTTAATATTTAATTCCATTATCAGATGTAAGCATATGATCCATGGAGAAAAGGACAAGAAGTATTGCAGCAAAAAAGTGAAATTTAGATAGAGAAAATATTTGTCAGGGCAGTCTGGTGATGGTATGGATTACTCGGTGCTGTTGTAGGTCCTCTGTTGCTGGGAGCTTTTTAAGGGATGCCAGTTATAATTGAATTTGGAAAAAGTATGGGCTAGAGATTATCACATGAAGTCCTTTGCAGCACTATCATCTTTAAATTTACGTTAAAGTAGGTAAACTGTGCTCTGTGCATAGATACAAGTCAGGACTGTGCATGTTAGTTTAGTATTCTGACAGCAGAGGCTATTTTTTTGTTACAAACAGTTGTCCATCATTCAGTGATGACCTGTCACACTGATTTTTTTCGATTTTACCAAATTTCACACAAGTTCCTGTGGAGTGTTGAACAGTACTGTGAAGGACAGGGAGAACATGTAGCAGAAATTGCTCAGGAATGCACATTTGATGCCTCCTGCACACAGAAACCCCATTGCTGTTTGCTGGAGGAAGCACCTTCTGTGCCATAAAAATAGCATGTTTTCTTATCACAGGTTTGTAAAACTTGGTATCCACATTAAACGTCTGTACTGCACTCCGCCAGGTAACCAGTGAGGACAGCTTTCCATTAGGTTTCACTGGAAAAAAATAGCTTGAGTGCCTCTAAAACTTTCAAAACTTGAAATTTTGGGACTTTTTAATGGTGTAAAATTTTATATTAATAAAATCAGTTGCTGAAAATGAAAGCTGGAACAGAGTTGTCTCCAGGACACAGTAGGAAGGTAATTTAAAAAGCTCAGGAACATTGTTGAAATTATCATGCAAGCTTATTAAATGCAATGTATATTTAAATTGAAAAAACTTTCTTTATTAGGTCTGGATAGGTGATTTTTGCTGCCTCCAGCAGTTAAGCATATTGGGTGAAAGTCATGTTAGATTAATTTCTAATCTTTATGGAAATCCACTTATTAAAAAATGGACAGCAAGGTTATGAATATGATACTTAAGGGTTTAGACAGAACTCACCATTGAATGTGAAAAAAAAGTAAAATGAAAGTGTTTTCATATTTTTTGACCCTTTTGGTTTACATATATTTTTGTACTCATAGCATGATTTTCTGAGTTATTCCTGAAATGTGTTGAATTAACATTAAAATCTTCCCTTATCATTGCAAATTATAAAATATTTAGCTTTAATTTCCCTTTTCATATCACATAAGTAGAAACTTATTATAAAACACATTTAAAAGAACTCATTGTTGACTTACATAATTAAAATGATGAGTGTGGAGTGAATTTTTAATGCTTTTTCGATTAGCTCAGGAATGATCAACATATTTGTCTCATTCTCAAGAATATGTACAAATAATGCTTCACAGCTCGTATTTGCCTTCTTCCAAGAAAATTAATGAACGTTCAGAATTAGGAACATGTCAGTAAGGATTCCAGACTGCTCGAGTTGAAAATTTTTTAAGTGTCTTATTCATTAATTGATTTAAGTCTGAGGAATCTGAATTTTAGATTTGATAAGGACTGTATTTCATGAAAGTCTATAAGAAACGGCAGGGGTTGGCTGGGGCTAGCTACCAGCAATTTGCCAGCATGTTGCTCGCAGTCAATCTGCACAGGTGACATTTATTTAAATAAGGAAATTAACTTTCCAGCTCTACACTTAGAGAACCTGGGTTTGATTGCCAAGTGTGCAGGTACAAAAACTGAAACGTGGCCCTTAATTAGTGTGAATTAGGGTGACTCTGTTGGTTTCATGGGAGCAGAGAAAATTCACAGCTATGGCAGAGCTGGTCTCCAGGCCACAGAGCAGCCTCCAGCCCTATGCAAGCGCTCAAGAGCTGCCTGGAGCTCAGGCAGGCATCAGGCAGGAGTATGTCCCACTAACTGTGGTAAAGAGCAGGAGAGAAGAGAGAAGGCTTTTACACAAGTCCACAAACCTGACCACCAATTGAGGGACTTGCGAATTATGCACTGCACCATGCACTGTGAGAACAATTGATCTAAAAGCCTAAGTAAAGGCTTGCAATACAACATGCCCCAGAGTCCCCTTTACTAATCCAAATTGTAATCTCTTGTCATTTGCCTCCTTCATTACCCTAAATACCTCCCCCTTGCTCTCGTCCTTTGCAGTCTTGTCTGGGGGCATAGCTGTGGCTCTCAGCAGGGCAGTCCCCATTCAAGCTAGGATCTGCACATCTTCCCTTCCCCTACCTGTGCTGCTCCTCTGATCCCTCAGTGGGTTGATTCAGCTCAGCAAGCTGTCAGGTATTAACCCATAAAAATAAAGTGAATAATTATCTGCCAGTACGATGATATGAATCAGCTCACCACAGTTTCAGATAATAAGTTCCAGACAGAGCCCACGGAGCCAGGAGATGGGTGGAGAGGAAGGGAAGTGCAATAACTGTTTCCAGCAGAGGTAAAATCTTTGAGTGGCTCAGCTGCTGCACCTACCCATAGCTCAAAGCCATTGCCTTGCTGATCTGACTCCTTGCTGAGCACCCACTGCATTTTGGGGTGCTTCTGAATCCTATAGGGCCAGCTGCTATGCAAAGAGGAAGATGCTCCAATAAGCAGAGCAGTTGCATGATGTCTGATGTCTTATTGTATGATTTCAATGCTGTCTGAATTTTTACCTCATCAGCTTGTGTTGAAGCCATTTACCTAATTCAAGTTGTTGTTTTATTTCCTACGTGGTAAATATCCACTCAGTGTCTCATTGTGTCTAGTTTGCTAGATATTTTCAGATATTTTTGTACTTGCTTATCTACAGGAGGAACTAAGGGATTCTTTAATTCTTTTGCATTTAAAAACAGAACAACTTGAATTAATAACGCCTTTTTAAAAAAAAAAATCTCAGTTATTTGTATCAGTTGTGAATTAAAGCTGTTTGTACTACCATGGCACAAATAGAATAATGTTAGGCTTGGTTTCCTTGCTTTGCTTGAGAAGTCTGGGGAGAATCTGGGATTTGCTTGGCAGAAGACAGCATTATCACAGTAAACATCACAGTAAAACCTTGTATTAAATCATTGAAAATTGGCCTCGGTGACCATAAAGAATGAGCGGGCTGAGCAGCTGGATGACTAGGGCCACTGAGAAAAGTGTCTGTTCCAAACTAAGAAACTAAACACTTCTTTTTCTTTTCTTTTTTTTTTTCCTTTTTTTTTTTTTCTAATCTGGTGCTTACGGTATGTACTGAGTGGTCTAGGTTGCTCTTTGAAGAGAGAGGAAGTCTTTTATCTCCACTTTATTAATCTAATTGAATTCATGGGCTTAAGTAGTGTGTAAACATTGTATTCCTTGTTTGATGTAGATAAATTAGTCTGAAAACATGGGGAAAACAATGGAAAAGTGTAAAGAAAATGTAAAGTCCATTTCCTTGGATTATAAAATGGAAATGTGCTCAAGGTCTACATCCCCATTGTAGGGATGTGCCTTCATCTCCTCCTGCTGCCATTTCTTTGGTTCCTTTGGATGATGCAGACCAGACTGCTGGGTAGGCAGACAGAGGGAAGGCAGGGTGCATGCCAGGTACAGGAAAGTGTTCAGGATTTTCCGCAGCTGGTTCTTTGATTTATATAGTTAGAGAAGTAGAGGTAGCTGCTTGAGCTGCTGACAAGATCACTTAGTTGCTCCGGTTCAACCTTTCCAGCCTGCACTGCCATGAATACATGTGTGTGTGCTGATGCCTAGAGTGTTCCCTGGAGTTTTGACATTGGTTGAACTAAGCCAGTCCCACAACTGCACAACACTAGTAGGCAGTCAATCCAGAAGGGTCAAAAAAAAAAAATCACTATTCCATTTATCCTGGTATAGTATAAGCCACAGAACATTTCTTAAAATCCTCTTAACAATCTATGCCACTTAGAGTAAAATACCAAAAGCTATAATTATAATGAACTACAGGGAGATGAGGAGAGATCAAAGGCATCCCTCTAGCAGTCTATATCCGTGATGCAGCTGGTAATTTGTTAGATTTAATTCTCAGGAGTTTGCCTCTGCCCTGGGCTGTAAAGGTAAGTCAAAGTAATGCCAGTGGTCCTCTGCCAGGCTGGCCAAGGGGCATGGATTGAGGGGCAGATGTTTCTGTGATCCCAAATCTCATGGGATCGGTTTATTTCCTGATCCTAGGACCAAGAAGTGTTTGACTGAATTTAATACCAAGGAAGTACCAAAGCAAGTCCTCCTCTGCAGTCCTTTGCCCTCTGAGCACACTCCCAGCTTTCCAAGGACCAAACAAGTAACAAAATAAAAAATCAAGCCAAATTATGCAGCAAGGGATAAGAAATCCTGCCCGGTACCTGAGGGCACGTGGCCCAAGACAGGAAGGATTAGATTAATACATGATCAGCAGGTAGCAATCAAGTCTTTCTAGAGTGTAATTCCCCAGCCTCAGCAGAGATTTTTCGTTTGAGGCATCTTTGTAGTGGAGTGTAGCAGAGCAGTCTCTTTCCTTGTCTTACATACGAAAGGGCATATAATTTACTCTTTTGTGGGAATAGCAACAGATAATTGTGTTTATCTGGCACTCCCATATAACTCAGGACCCTGTCTGAATAGTAAAATCAATTATTTTTATGTAGTTGATTATGACTTTCTCAGGCACACTACTTTGCAATTGCTTTCATTGTATTTTATCTCAGGTTCTTTACCACGTCTGGAGCTTCTGAAAGTGATTTTGAGTTTGACCCCACTCTGCCAGTTTGTCCCTCACAAATCTTTCAATTGCACTCCATGCATCACTCAGACTGCTAACAAAAAGAGGGCCCAGGACCTGACTCGAGATAGAGCCCAGGCACATCTGCGCTGTCATGGTGTGGTTCAGTTTCTGTGCTGCTTTCCTCTTTATGTTGAAATGATAAAAATTGATCAGATTTCAATTTCAACTTTAAAAACTTGGCTTGGTATGTTCAGTGACAGCATTTGTCACTACAAATGCTTTTAAGAATGTTTATATACAATAGTTACAGGATATAAATGATCATTGTTTAAGATCTGTCAAGGGAAAAATCTTTCCACAACTAAATATGTAACACTGACATTTGAAATCAGAGCAGACACAGTTATTTGGCTCACACTTGTACTATCAGCTGCTTTGCGAGAGGAAGAAGGAGGAAACGTTTCTGTGGCAGGTTAATTGCAGAATAACAAGCAAATTCTGTCTCCTGACACAAATTATTCTACATAAATTCAAACTGCACAGAACTCTTTTATAATGAAGCCATTCTTTTTGCAGAACAACATTAGTCTAAGTGGAAGTAGAATCGCAATTGGCATATAGTGATGTATTGAAACAATTCAGGACTTTTTTTCCACTTCGCTGTAAGCACTGTTCTGCTCTGCCCAGGTAGGGGAATTGCTCATAGCACAGTGCAGGAGGTGCTCCTGGCTCCCTGCAACAGCCTCTCGGCCTTCCTAGCAGGTGTCTTGTGACAGTCAGGAAGGAGAAAAAAGACAAAAAAGACCTTGAAAGTTGTCTCAGAACTAGGCAGAACTGTGGGTGGCCTGCAAGTCGTGATGCTGTACGCTGCCATGGTCATGGGTGCTGGCACCTTCCTGGTGGCTCTTTCTACTGAAAGAGAATTCCATTTTACCACCATTACAGACATTTGAATATCTCAAAGACTGTTTTGCTTTTATGTATTTAGCAGGCCACTCATCCTACTGGTGGTGTTTGAGTTTATAAGAGATTTCAGAAATGAGCCAGTGGGCCCTGGGAATGTGCCACTGATGGTCCGTTTGAGACCTCCCATGTGCAAAACTATCATTTGCAGTCCCCAGCCCAAGCAAATAAATGACCTGACAAGTAACTGCTAAAGAAGGATACAGCCAGATTGTGTAAATTCTCTACCAGGTGACAAAATCCCCTGTTTGATCCAGCTGATGATTGGTGTTAATATAGAAGTGATTATATTTCGTGTCAGTGCAAAGCGTATTTGCAGTATGAAATTGCTTGTTTCACATTATGTATTTTGTAATCCTCTGCAGAGCTGTGTACCCTGGACTGTGGCAGCCATGGGGTCTGCTCAAGAGGGATATGCCAGTGTGAAGAGGGCTGGGTGGGACCCACCTGCGAGGAGCGCACTTGCCACTCGCACTGTGCTGAGCACGGCCAGTGCAAAGACGGGAAGTGTGAGTGCAGTCCTGGATGGGAAGGGGACCACTGCACCATCGGTAAGGGTTTCCTTTTACCTCTAGAAATAAATTTAATAAAGCCTTAACCAGTTATACAACGATCTGAAAGAGCCACCAGTGTGGTTTAAGTCACATTCTGGAAAAACAGAGAGCCAGAGTCGGGAACAGAGTGGCAAATCAGTGGAGCATTCTATTAAGAGGAATTAACATTGAAGAATTAATAATATTTTTTTTAAAAGCACACAAAGTGTTTAACATATCACTGAGTTGTGCTCATATAGGAACCGTGAGTCGTGGATGAAAAAGGGAAAAATGTGTAAGAAATAGAAGGTGTGAGGGGATGAAGCTGTTATTCAGCTTAAGTAAGTCTTGCATTAAATCTTTTGCCTTCATGTCTGAGGATTTACATATTTTACGTATTACTAGAGGTGGTTTTTCTATAGCTGGCTTCTAACAATACTCCTAATAAGGTAAAACTTTCAAATCTTTTCAAAAGTCATTTCTCTACTGCACAAATGTAATAGTTATATTTCTAAAGAAATGCAACAGTTGTTTTGTAGTGTTGTTTTTTTTCAAAAATCTAACAGTGTTTCTCTCTAAAGTGACCCACAGCAATATTATTTGTTAATATTTTAATTGCTTATATGCATAGGGTATATAATTTTCAGAAATATGCAGCGTAAACTTTTAGGCTTGCTTCTTGAATAAAGTAGATTGTTTAACAATCTACTTCCCTGGAACAGGCTCCCCAGGGAAGTGGTCACTGCACCGAGCCTGTCTGAATTTAAGAAGAGATTGGACTGTGCACTTAGTCACATGGTCTGAACTTTTGGGTAGACCTGTGCGGTGTCAAGAGTTGGACTTGACGATCCTTAAGGGTCCCTTCCAACTCAGGATATTCTATGATTCTATGATTCTATGATTCTAATTTTTATCATTTTAAGATAAATAATAATTAAGATAATTAATTTGCCATTCAGGCTCTAGAATTAACAAAATCATATTTTCTAAATCTGGATTTAGATCTGTGAAGAAGAAATGGCATAATTTTGTAGAGGTTGTGTAGAGCAGATCCAGAAAGAACAAATCTATAATAAGAGAAAAAGAGCTCTGTGTCCCCGTTACTCACATTGTAGACTCTGCCATGAGGGGCCCAAGCTGTCCTCTGCATGCTTGTCATCAAATGGAGAATGATCACATTGCACGCAGTGTGTTTTGATCACAGTAGTAGGAATAGGTATGACTGCAGTACAAGGGAGACATTTTATGTCTAACCAACAGGTGGCAAGCCATAAGCAAACGGTTTCTGTATTTTCATTTTGATACAGAAGTTCAATCCATCTCAGTTTTGTTCTTTTCTTTTTTAAGCTCACTACTTAGATGCTGTTCGAGGTAAGTTTTTCATATCAGCATTGCAAAAGAATAATGAAAAGCTACAAAAGTATTGGGAATGGAGTTTTATCTGTTTTGTCCAAGCTTCTGTACCATTAACTTGCCAAAATAGATCAACTGTTTGTTCATGGAGATATATGTATATACAGAGAGAGATTTACACAAAAATGTGCAGTTTTTAACAAATAAAGTGTTCAACTCATTTGCAAAGTATAAGCACACATATTTGAAATATAAGCATATTTCATGTGGCCATCTGATTGTAGGTAAATCAGGTTTTTGCTCTTACTTGCCATTCCAAAGTAATGACAGAGCTGAGGACTTGCTAGAAAAAAATGTCTTGATCCTGTCTTCTGTGAGAAGAAAAAAATATATATTTTTTGTCAGTTGTGTTTGAAGTTTCTTTAGATAGAGGACAAATCTCATCCTTTCTCCCAGCTCCACAAAAGAGGCAAATAATAGGGTTTTATGGTATATCTGGTGGTTGCTGACCTCATGCTGTTTTTAAAGCAGTGAGTTCCAGTGTGACAAAATGATGCCACCTGTCTCCAGCTCCTCCTAGCAGGAGTCTCAGACTCTCCTCTCTCCTTTTTTGCAGATGTGGTAGATAAACTGTTCAGATGATGTGTCTAGTGTGAAGTTGCTGGGAAATGTGCTACATTCTGGTGTTTAAGCTGCAACCCACCAGATCACTTGTAAATATTCTCTGACTCTCTGGTCAGCTTCTTCCAAGTCCTCTTGGAGCATCTCTGAGGCCTTTTCTTTCTTCCTCAAAACAAATTCCCCCTGGTAACACTTAAGTGTCAATATTCACTCTCAAGTACAGGAGAGCATTTGAGTCCTGTAAATCCATGCTACCAAAGAGAGAAGAGAACACTTAGGAGGGATGCTGCTTGCATTGTTAAGATGGGCTTTATCCATTGTCCTTTGGCTCCATTTGTGATATGGTGAGGATTTGACAAATGTCTGTGTTGGCACTAATCTATGAAAGCAGGCCATGAGTGTACACATCCAAGAGACAACTCTTCAGTCACTGTTATAGGCAAGAGATCTAGCTGAAAACATCCAAAGTACAATTAATTAATAGTTTAAAGGCATACAATCCAGGGGATGCTGCAGTCGCTGCTCTAGTTTTGATCTAGAACCAAAACCACTGAAGGGCAAGCATTTGTCATATTTGAATCATCTGTAATGCGAAGGAGGTAGAAATGGACTTTGAAAGGAAATGCTCCCTTATTTTCCTTCTGTAGGAAGAGTTACTGCATTGTAGAATGAATCTAATTGCCTTTTTCTCGTTCATCTCAATCTTTATGGTGAGAATAAAAAGATCACCTCCACTCCCTGCAGTGTATAGGTTTATGTTCCAAAATGCCACTTTGTCATTTAAATAATATTTTCCATGTATACCTTTGATAGCAACATTGAGTATAGTGCATGTATATACATTCTCTTGTGTTATACATCTTTCCATACACAGAGAAAGGGATGGATACAGGGATGGGCTGTTAAGTAATTTCTTACACATGTACATACTTTTTTTCATGTGCACATGCTAAAAAAATGCTCATTTCTCAATGAGAAGTGATTTCAGGGCAAGCAAAAAGAGCGAGCAGGATGGGGATTTTTCCATATTTAGGTAAGAGTATGAATGGCTTGCAAAGGATCTGTGTTGCTGTTGTTGGAAGGCAGCAAGTGTAATACTACATTAAAGAGTGTTACTGAATAATTGCAACTTTAAAAGAAGAGAAGAAAATGAAAAGAAAACTCCTCCATGGTGAAGGAGATTTTTTTGTTTGTTTTTGCTTTTTGCTTTTTGCTTTTTGCTTTTTTTACTTCTAGATGGCTGCCCAGGTCTCTGTTATGGAAATGGCAGGTGCACTCTTGATCAGAATGGATGGCACTGTGTTTGTCAAGTGGGCTGGAGTGGCTCAGGATGTAACGTTGTCATGGAAATGGTGTGTGGAGATAACCTGGACAATGATGGAGGTATGATACATAATTCATGTCTCTGTTTATTTGTCACATCCTCAATTCCCACCTGAATCTATAGTTTTGGTGTATGTTTTCCTTTCTATCACAGACTGCCAATGTTGTGTTTGTTTACACAAGATAGTTGCTCCACTGACTTGATCTGAACCAGTGTAGTGAGGGAATATACCTGTGTGTTAGGTGTTCTTCAAGGCAGAATATATGTATATGCCACACCCATCATTCTAGCACTTGAATGTTTTCTGGGAAAAAAAATAAATAATAAAATAAATAATAATTAAAAAACACCCCTTTTAACAAGTCATTTCTTTCACCTCCTTTCCACTATACCCACTATACCTCATGTACAGGGATATCCAATGGATAGGCAAATGAAAAACACACTATCTTAATAGTCCATGCCTGTCAAAATGCATCCGCAATTCACTCTTATGTTAATATAAGTGAATGTATTTGCAAACATAAAGCATACATTCAGAGATTATTTTTGTTATTGTTAATCTGTTTCTTAATGTTACCTTTGAGACACAGCACAGTTCTTGCAATTATCCGGACCTATATTTGAATGACTGATGAATAAGCTAATGCAGAAGGTAATGCATAAGTAATTTTTTGAAAGTACTATAAAGAGAGCCCTGTGCTAAAATAATCACTCACTCTTTTCCACCAATTGAACCAGGTTATTTGCTGCTAGGTGCTCCCTACCTCTGATCTCTGTAGCCTTGATTCATTTCAGAGCTGTGTAAATTTTAGGATTAGTGAGAAAAACACATTTCTTTCATGATTAGTTTTTGCCTCATTTCCAGCAGTTCATTCTAGTACATTCTAATGTGTTTTTTCAGGATAAACATCCAGTCTTTACTTCAAACTTTCCAGTGGCAGAAAAGTCACAATATTCCTCATTGGCTGTTTTCAGATTAAGTATTCTTCCAATCTTTTTTAGGAACACTTGATTTACTGGACAGTCAAGAAGGGCTATTGCTTTCCTATCCTTTACTTGTTACCATCCTTCACAGCGGGCTTGCCCCCTTTCCTGAAGCTGTGCAGGTTTCTCATTCAGTGTATAAATGCATCTGCCCCAAACATGCTTATGTTTTTTTTTTCCTTAGACTGTATACTGGAATGTGTTGAAATGTAGTCTATTTTACTGTGTCACGCTTACAGACCATCTCAGTGTCTTGGGTGAGGTCTCATGGCCCAACATCATGTCAAAAGTTAATACGATTGTCTATTTTCTTCTAGGTCATTGATAAACTAGGCTTGATTGAGGGCCAAGAGCTGAGGTCACTATGGGACCTCAATAGAAACACTCTGACTCAGTGATGATTCCTCATTTACAGATATATTTTGAGACCTTCTGATTTTGTTTCCTGTGGGCTCTAATACCACACTGTCCTTTGGCAAAGGCATCCTCTTTTCTGAATCCCATTCAAAATTGCCTTATTTCTCCCTCATCCTTCCTTTTTCACCTTATTTCCAAGGCCGCTGACAGCCATGTCTCTGCCCACTCTCCCGGCTCCTCTATGCCGCTGTGTATCCCTTTCACACAAGGTCCCACAGCTGGGATCACTGCCCCCCACCTGCTTTCCCATCTGTCTCGTGCTGTCCCCTGCTGTCCAAGCCACTGACTCACTTGCATACGTTCTTAAACCTGCCCACAAAAATTCTGTTTTCGCTTTAATGTGTGTAAACCATTTTCTGATACACTCTGTGAACTGGCTGTATATAAACAGCTCTGTATTGTGATTTTCTATGCTTTACATGTATATTCTGCAGTAACGGTGAGTTACTGAAAGAGCTGGCAGTCTTAACTCTAAATCTCCTTGAATTTGTCAGTTTAAGGCAGACTTAACATCATTTCACTGCAGGTTTTTAAAGTAATTTTCTTTTTCTTTTTTAATGGCAACATAACGTACTAGGACAGCTCTGTTGACATTACAATTAGAGATAAGTGCAGAGAGAAATATTTAATTAATCTGACAACTACAGATGGGCTAAATGTAATTAAGTTTCCTTTGCAATCAATTTTATATAAGAAAAAGAAATTATATCTACATATTAAAACCACTTCTCTTTATATATGAAGTTCATAAGACCTGATTTGGCATAAGTGTAAATTAGAAAAATTCCCCTAAAGTCATTGAAGTTACACCAGTTTTAAGTTAATGTGAAATCAGAAGCTGATTCCTAGTGTTTCAGAGTTTGTATACACATATAAAAACAGAAATTAGGAAGGAGACATGACATTGTCTGTTAAGCCCTACTTGCTGGGAGGTTGTGCCTTAGACTAGGAGAATATTACGGGGGCATAACAAGTTCCCATCCATCAAGCTCCATAACTCATTTAGACTTATAAAGATGAAAGCTATTACGTTTTTGCCTGCAGTTGTGGTGAGCTGAGAGCATGCACTTAGCTGAGTTTCCAAAACTCCGCTGACAGGTAGTCACTGCTGAAGCTGTTACCATGTGATCAGTCAGTCAGCAGCATGTAGCCTGAAAGGTCATGCTCCAGACCTAATTTAGTGCCACCTACAGTCCATCTCGTGGTATTCTTACCTAGGAAAGGTCTTATTTATTCCAATTATGTTTAAATCAACCTTTTGTGTATCAGTCCTTAAGAGATGTTTTTCTTTTGGAGGAAGTCATAACCAAAGAACAAAGTTGTGGTAGTATTGAATAAATATAACTTCAAACAAACTCAACTTCCAGGAGTTAGGCAGCATGATAATTTTCTGTAGCTTCCAGTTGATTTATTATATGCTACTTTCAGAGACTGGAACCCTAAAATTTTTACTATGTAAAAATACATTCAAATACATGGTAGAAAAAATGTGTAACTTTAATATAGAAATACAGAAGAATACTTGTTCTAGCAGTTCCAACTGCAGGGATCAACTAGTGTAATTTATTTAGCATGAGGAAGTGTTAGCATTACTGTGTGGTCTGTAGCAACAGCACAAAAGCTTTGGGAAGGAGGAAGCTTTGATTTCTTCTTTCAAGGGCTGCTGCACTACTATAAACATCAGCCACAAGCATATTTACGGTCCCAGCTCTGCAGACGCTGAAGCACTGAGTTATCCATGGTGGTGAGGTTAAACACATGCAGAAACACTTTCCTGAGCAGGGAGAGAGAGCACTGTTTCTTTCAGAGCCCTGTTAGTATGCACAGTACTTGTGCCCTGACTGTACCAGAGCTGTCTTTGCCATTCCCTCTCAATAACTCTCTGTTAGCTTTTTCCTTCTTACAGACTTAAGGGCATGTTTACCTGCTCAAATATCACTACAAATATCATTGGAAAGGTCTTAGCATTAGAACAGATGTACGACGACATGGCTTGTACTTGCTCTTGTGGAGTACATCTGCAGTCTGTTAGCAGGGTGATGTCCATTAAATAATGCCATGATGTTGAGCAGATGTCCTTTGCAGTGAGGTATGCCTTTCCCTTGCCATGGCTTTCCTCAGTTTTGCAGGATTCCCCATTTCTTATTCTCAGTCTTTCATTGTCATGACTGACATGATTTCATTTTCAGTTTATAAGATGAGCGTTCAGCTCATTTAAGCAGCTCGTTTTCTCCTGTCCTGCCATTATTTAGACTCTCTTTGGAAGCTTCAGTAGCTGCAGGAGACTTCTTGGAAATGCTTTGCTGAGCTCTGTGCACATGAGCATCCATGTCCCATGGCTGCAGAGGCTAATCACTGGGACGTGCAGGGTGCTCAGCACCAGCATGCAGCTGAGCTCACTGCCCTTTCAACCCCCCTGCAGCTACTCTTCCTACATTGTTCTTGCGTGTACGGGTTGTTGTCTTAAGGTCAAAGGTGCAGCCTGTCATTCCCTTTAATTTCTTTGGTACTGGTCTCTGTTTTAAGTTTGCTTGGATCACTTTTCATCTTCTTTTTCTTTCATGAATCAATATTGACTTTTTTTAAGGAAAATACTATTTACTGCAGGCTTTGAATTCCCTTCCAAATATCCCTTCAGTCACTTCAGACAGTTATTGCAGCTTTCTCCAGGCTTTTCCATGCACAAGAAAACATATGATTCAGCATAGCCTTGGTAGATAGCCAGTGCTGCTAAAATATTGATGTATTCCTGACCTATCCATTGGTATTTTAATAACCCATTCATCACAGGGATATTGAGTCCATATATAAGTAATATGCTATTATTACACAATATAAATAATACTGATGGGAATGGTTTTCATTGTTGCTGAGCAGCGAGGGCTCCCCAGGGATGCCTAGTTTCTGAAAATCATACCTTGATATATTTGTAGTCTCCTGTGTATGGAAGGCCAAACACCACCGTTGCCCATTGAACAAAAAACTCTGTGCAGCCTTTCCACAGACCCAATGGTGGGTTTGTACTTACACAACACCAGCATTCTCTGCTAACAGCTTCACTGTTTGGTGCATGCTATGTATTACGGCTAAAATTTGAGAAGCTGCTTGGATTAATGCATACAAATAAGCAGTAGAGTCTCATCAATGTTGCTGTTGCTTAGTCTCTTCCAAAGTTCCTCTTTGATTCAGTTTGCTCAGATTCCTAGCAACCCTAATTGGGCTTAACTGAGCCTGCAGTGAAACAAGTTGGCACAGGCATTGTTTAATGCTTATTTGAAAACTGTAAAAGCAAGCAAGCAAATATAAGTTGAAGACTCCTGTGGATTTTATTTTTTTTCAGAAATCACAGCAGTGTTCAGCAATTGACTGTGTGAGTGTAACTACTGAAAAGCCCAAATCCCTCAAGAGTTCAGAGTTCTGGTATCAAGTGTTTTATGTTGTCCTGCATAAGGAGCTCAGAGAACAAAATCTGCTTACCGAAGGGAGAAACTTACAGCTCATTTTGCTTTCTGTGCAAATGTTCTAGATATTCATTCTCACAGCTTCATCCCTACCTTGCATTAATTGGGATCTGTATGGAGAGGTACAGCACTGACACGGGCACTGCTGGGTCGCTCTGAAGCAGTGAAAGCGAAAGGCATTGGTATTATTAATACTAAATACAATATATTGCTTGGGGATGGTCCTAATTATGATGTGAGTGAGCATGTGTGTTTCTTAGTAACATATGTTTGTGAATATGTCTGCATACATGTATATGCAAGTAAAGCATAAGCATATAAGCTGCTACTGCTTGTAGCGTTCTGGTTTTGGTGTTAACCAGAGAACTTCAAACCTACTGTAGTTAACAGTAGGTTAGTTAGCAGTGCCTTCTCCACATGTGACAAATCCTGAAGAGGTGAGAACTGTGTTCTTTGAACTTTACAGCAGAAAAATGGCAATTTTAAATATTACTCCTATGTATGTTTTGCTTGCCAGCATTTGATGATAGGGGTAGTTTATTAAATGAAGTAACCCAGTAATGTGGGAGGTAGAGTTCAATTGAATTTATCATTTCCTGATCCAGTCAATAAAGCTTCTCAGTGGTTTAGTAGAAAAGAAGCTGTGGCGAAAAGTTGCTGCAGGCTGCACTGGTGAGCTGGGGGAGGTAATGCTGCTGCAGCGGGAACTGCTTTGTTCTTTGCTTCCTTCTTGGTGATCTCCCTGGTGCCTCTCCAATGTCCTCGTGGTGTTCCACCACCTAGAAAACCTGTACCAACTGTGATCACCAACCTGTTTTCAGCGGTGTGTTACTGTGACATTCCCTGTATTTGCAGCCCTGAATTGCAAGTGATTCAGGGGTAGATGAGCAGACTAGGAAGGCCAGGATTTGAGAAGTAGATGACATAGAGATATTCATACCAGGCCACAAATATTTGACTTGTTCTTGTTCCATGGTCTTTCTCTTAGTTAGCGATATGGTTTAGTGGAGCTTAGCAATATGGTTTAGTGGAGGACTTGTTAGTGTTAGGTCAGAGGTTAGACTAGGTGATCTTGGAGGTCTCTTCCAACCTAGGTGATTCAGTGACTCTGTGATTTACCCAAATCTGGTAAGCAAATAGTTAGGCTCTTGGAGAGTAACCAAGGAAGAAGCGGATCCATAGAACTCCATACAGTTCATTTCATCATATTTGTATCTTCTTCCCACCACATTAAATATCACAAAAAACTGTGTAACCAAGAAAGTTTATATTGTTTGTTGAACAACATTGTGTGATTACATTGACACAAATTCCTGACACGGTAAATAATAATATAATTCTTTATTGAAAGTTTCCCAAAAGGATCTCTTCACTAGCAAGGAATGGGAAAATCTTGTCCTAACACTGCTACAGCAGTGCGGGGAGGAGTGCTGTGACTGAAAAGAGAGCAGCTTGTTTTGGCATGCTCTGCCCTCTCTTTGAAGTTTTTTAAATTATTTAAGAGTTCTATGAAGTGCTTTTTATCATCAAGTTGGTCTTTCAGGATTTGATTTTAGCAGTAATATTAAAAATATTTTGATTGTCTAGTTTACTGTAAAAAAAAAAAAAAAAAAAAAGAAAGGTCTCTCATTACCTCTTACTTACAGAACAAGGTACCTGTTAAGTTGTGAAACTGTAACACTTGCTGTCCCATGAATTTGAAATTTGTCTCACCAAAATCTGAATCACTTTATTATATAATCACTGTGAAGGTCCCTGACTGCCTTTTATATAAAATATATTTTAAAAACACTAATAACAAACCTAAGTTATTTACACCCCTGTTATGCATTTTAGCCTACACCTATGCTGTGATGCACTGTTTGTAATTGTCAGTAAAAACTTCAGCATGCAGGCTCCCCTGCTGTATGAATTACAGTTTTTGCTATTTGTAGTGGTTTGTCCATACTCTTTACTGTTGTCTCCTGAGATTTAATAGAAACCCTTCTGTTTTCTTAACACACTGAGCTTTTAATAGTTGGTTCCTGATATGAAAACTTAACTAAAAGAAAATGTGACCATTGGTTGAGAATTGAAAATAAGGCATTTGTAGCATTTTCAAGTGAATGAGTTCAATTATAGACAAGAGCTTATAAACAAGATATTTTTTTTTTTCTGGGTTATTCTACTGGATTAAAAATCTCATTTTAAATATGATTGGCTTGTTGGAAATGGTATCCTCACATATACTTACTAACATGATTTGTGTTGTCATAAACTGCCTCCATATGTAACTTGTGATTCTGTACCAGTTTGTTTACCAAGTTTCTTTTAACGGGCATCATGCTGAATTACGGTAGTAAACAGCCCAATAATAGCTAAAGAAAACATTTATAGGAGGCAGGAATATCTGATTTAGGAAATACTCTGCAAGTGGAGGCTTTAACTTGTATATCTTCACTTTTCTGTGTTACTCAATCCAAATAAGACAAGCTATGTATGTGCAAAGGCTGGAACAAGATGCCCTCAATAATTTGTATTGGAATAGTTCTGTTCCAAAATCTCAGAACAGTTCACGTGCATGTGTTCAACGTGAAATGTTTGTTTGGGGGGGGTTAGTTTTTTTTTAATTCCTCTAAGTTAAAACAAGGCTTCAATGAGCCTAACGTGGAACAAACAATTTATTTTGGATTAAAGGTTCCACATTGCCCCGAAAGTAGGTATTTTATTATTTTCCTTCAGCAAAGTGTGAAAAATATTTTTCAGTTTCACATGACCTGTTTTCTTTTTCTAAATTCTGTTTGATTGTTTGGAGAAAAAGCTAAAGTTGTGCTATTGTGACAATTCTAGTTAAAAATTCTTAAATAGCTGCAGTATATAAATTCATGGTGCTGTTAAGACAAATACCACCCTGGGTTACTCAGAAAGGCTTCTAGGACTTCACACCCTCACTAGAGGGAAACACCCTTTCATAGCCCTGAGAGCCTGGTGAGGAAGATGACAACAGGTGCAAGTAATTGAAGCCAAAATAACTCCATTAGCAGAATCTGTATGAGTTTGTAAGATAGTCATTTTGCAACAAAAAGATGAAAATAGAGCCTGGCTGGAAAATGGAAAACTACTTCCCCTTTGCCTGGTTTCTTTATGTATACAGCATGTATGCAGAGTGCTTGTTGCCGAGCATGTAAGCTGTTGACCAATGCAAAAGACAATGAGGATTCCATTAGAGGAAGCTATTGTAAAGTATTTAATTGTCATTTCAATATCTATTTCTCTTCTAAGGAAATCTTCAGATTCTAATACTTATGTGAATTTTCACTTTTGCTTCTTACATAAATGAGAGAATCAGGTCAGCTCAGTTCCCACATCTAATAGCTTGTTGACAAGGAAAAAATTAATCAGAGTAGCTACAGCAGAATAAATTACTCCAAAATAGCTTCCTCACGGATGCTGTTATTCTGGAATAAGTATGTCTTTTTCACGATTATTACTTATTCTGCCCAACCAATGTTTTTCAAATTTCCCAGGTAGACAGTAGTCAGCTTTTTAGAAGTTAGTTCCTTCCAGAAAATACCTGGGCTCCTTGAAGAAGGCTTGTCACTGCTGCAGCCATTTACCAGCAGAGATCTGTCCTGAGTGGTTACATCTAACCCCTCAGAGTCTCCATGGGAATCTTCATCAGTACAGAGTAAAAGCAAAGGATTTTATTTCCTTCATCATCTTTTCAAGTCTGGTAGAAATATTTAATATTTACAGACTTGGAGAACATGGTAGTAATTTGATGTTTTTCAGTTCACTTGTTAAGAATATTGTGTCTCATTCCTTGGACAAAAAAAAAAAAAAAAAAAAAAAAGAAACAATAAGAAGACTTTATTTTTGCTTGCTTTTGAGGTTTCAACCCCCCAAAAAACTTTTTTTTTTACTTTTTTTTTTTTACTTTTTTTTTTTCCTGTCAGAACACAATGCAAGTCCCCTGGCTTCGTATTGCTAACTCCTCCATCTGCTTCTTGTATGGCTTTGTTTAGACAGGAGGTCCCTTATTGTTTCAGCTTACTGATTTCATGCAGATTTCAATAGCATTTTAGGTTTTCTTGAATATAAATTGACTATTACACTCAAAGTCAATACACTCAACATTGCCCTGTGAAGCTCTTCTCCCAGTGCTGGCATATGCCTGTGTCTTCCAGGACTGGGGGAATGCAGAAGCACTGACCTGTAGCTATGCCAGCTTTGCTAGACCTGAAGTGCTCAGATTATTGCTGTTAGCTATCTACAGTTGCTTTGGCTCATCATTACACAAACTAGCCTGATCTATCTGATTTCCCAGCTGCAATAGGATGGATCTGTTAATATTTTTTGTGTAGCCAAACAATCACCTTGTTCAAGGTCAGGCAAGGATTTTCAGATTCCAGGAAAGCCCATTCCATTATACTTGTTTGTTCAGATGAAGGGCTTTTTCTTTCCTTTCGAAGTGAATATTTTATGCTGTTATTTACTGAGTACTCACACAGTGCAGCGTGCTCTGTTGAGAAAAGAGCAGAGCTGTCTGAGGGTTGGTCTTGCACCCATTAAAGTCAATGACAAAGCTACAGCAGCTTTGATAATGCAGTTTGCCCTGAGGAGGTAGGGTTTTATAGACACAAAGTGTTGGTATGAACAGAGCAGGAAAAGTCAAAGTTTGAAGTGAAAATGTCTGACAGTATGTTGATGCTGTAGCACTCCAGTTTTAACACAAGGGAAATCCATACAGTGATATGATGACTCCACATTCATACAGACTGACCTTGTTAAAAATACAAAGAAGAGATGTCTTTTTTTGAAGGTTAAAAAATATGATGCCTTAATCTTGCTGTATATGCATTGCTGTGCTTGTCAGTCCAAGGAAGTTAGCAACTGGTAAATCATAAAATGGATATTTAAGGAGATACTTGGGCATTTCAACGTACCTTTTTAAGTCTGACTGTTTCTGGTAGAGTATGTAATTTAGGCAATTTGGACATCTAAGCTGCCAGTAGATGGAATTAAATGCCGATAGTCCAATTTTAAAATTTATTTAGGTGCTTAATTTAGATTTACTTCAGTGCTTCACTGTTCAAATCACAAATCACAAGATTTGGATGTTTAAGTAAATTACATTCACCCCCAAACAGAGCTGTAAGTTTGTCCCTGAAGAAATGTAGATTTTTGAAAAATCAATTATTTCTCCTGTTTTTCATGCTTGAAGAATGGAGGGAGGAGAAATAGGCTTGTTTTCATTTCTCATATTTGCTTTCCTTGGGCAAACATCCATGGAGAAGACTGTACCTGTCAGGTCACTGGGACACAGCCTGCATCAGGGTGGGGGTTTGTTTATCACCAACCGCAAAAGGACTATAGTCATGATTCTGCCTTTTTGGATCATTCTAGTATCATGACCAATAAATGAAAATAAACATCTTAAAGCACATATAAAACTATTGCAGTTCTTAAATAAAAGTCAGAAAACTGCAACAAGGATCTTTTTATTATAATTATTACTACAGTAAGGATGCTTATGAGACTTGGATAACATTTCAGATTGTGTTATTGCAGACTGGTTAGTGAATATTCTTCACAGGTATGAATAGACAGTAGGGATAGTGAAGGTCTGTTAGAGAGATCAGCTGCACAGGGTGGGTCGTGCACTTGGTGGACTAACAAGTGTGTAGTGCAGTCCTGCTCTTCCACAGTCACTTAGTTCAGAGCTTCTGTTTTGTCATTGTTCTGTGGGGACATTATGAGGTGATACAGTGTTAAAGACTAGAGAGAAACACCCACCCGGAATTAAGCATGTATGTAAATCACAGAATCACACAGAATCACAGAATTTCTAGGTTGGAAGAGACCTCAAGATCATCGAGTCCAACCTCTGACCTAACACTAACAGTCCCCACTAAACCATATCACTAAGCTCTACATCTAAACGTCTTTCAAATACCTCCAGGGATGGTGACTCCACCACTTCCCTGGGCAGCCCATTCCAATGCCTCACAACCCTCTCAGTAAAGAAGTTCTTCCTAACATCCAACCTAAAACTCCCCTGGTGCAACTTTAGCCCATTCCCCCTCATCCTGTCACCAGGCACGTGGGAGAAGAGACCAACCCCCAACCCCGCTACAGCTTCCTTTAAGGTCCCTGTAGAGTGGGATAAGATCGCCCCTGAGCCTCCTCTTCTCCAGGCTGAACAAGCCCAGCTCTCTCAGCCGCTCCTCGTAGGACTTGTTCTCCAGGCCCCTCACCAGCTTCGTCGCCCTTCTTTGGACCTCGCTCAAGCACCTCAATGTCCTTCTTGTAGCGAGGGGCCCAAAACTGAACACAGTACTCGAGGTGCGGCCTCACCAGAGCCGAGTACAGGGGGACGATCACCTCCCTAGACCTGCTGGCCACACTGCTTCTGATACAAGCCAGGATGCTGTTGGCCTTCTTGGCCACCTGAGCACACTGCTGGCTCATATTCAGCCGACTATCAACCATCACTCCCAGGTCCTTCTCTGCCAGGCAGCTTTCCAACCACTCATCTCCCAGCCTGTAGCTCTGCTTGGGGTTATTGTGCCCCAGGCGCAGGACCCAGCACTTGGCCTTGTTAAACTTCATACAGTTGGCCTCAGCCCATCGGTGCAGCCTATCCAGATCCTCCTGCAGAGCCTTCCTACTCTCGAGCAGATCGACACACGCACCTAACTTGGTGTCATCTGCAAACCTACTGAGGGTGCACTCGATGCCCTCATCCAGATCATCAATAAAGATATTAAAGAGGACTGGCCCCAGTACTGAGCCCTGGGGGATGCCACTAGTGACCTGCCTCCAACTGGATTTGACTCCATTCACCACAACTCTTTGGGCCCAGCTACCCAGCCAGTTTCTAACCCAATAAAGCGTATGCCAGTCCAAGCCTAGGGCAGCCAGTTTCTTGAGGAGAATGTTGTGGGAAACGGTGTCAAAAACCTTGCTGAAGTCAAGGTAGACCACATCCACAGCCTTTCCCTCGTCCACCCAGCACGTCACTTTGTCACAGAAGGAGATCAGGTTCATCAAGCAGGACCTGCCTTTCATAAACCCATGCTGACTGGGCCTGATCGCCTGCTTGCCCTGTAAGTGCTGCGTGATGACATTCAAGATAATCTGCTCCATGAGCTTCCCTGGCACTGAGGTCAAACTGACAGGCCTATAGTTCCCCGGGTCTGCCCTCCAGCCCTTCTTGTAGATGGGCGTCACGCTAGCTGCCAGTCAACTGGGACCTCCCCCAATAGCCAGGACTGCTGATAAATGATGGATAGGGGCTTGGCCAGCTCCTCTGCCAGTTCTCTCAGTACCCTCGGGTGGATCCCATCTGGCCCCATCGACTTGCGCACATCCAAGTGCCGTAGCAGGTCGCCAACCATTTCCTCATGGATAGTGAAGGCCACATATTGCTCCCCATCCTCTTCCACCAGCTCAGGGTACTGGGTATCTAGAGAACAACAGGTATTGCTGCTAAAGACCGAGGCAAAGAAGGCATTAAGCACCTCAGCCTTTTCCTCATCTTTTGTAACATGGTTTCCCCCCGCATCCAGTAAAGGATGGAGATTCTCCTTAGTCCTCCTTTTTGTGTTGATGTATTTGTAAAAAGATTTTTTGTTGTCTTTAACATGCTTTAAATGCTTTATTGAATTTGAATGTGTCATAATCAACGTGCCTTCCAATTGATTAAATACCTCCCGTGCTTTCCAATAGCAAACACTGTGCTTTGTTCTCAGAATCACTCAATTTCCTGAAGTTTCTATTCTCTCTGTTTTAGATGGCTTGACAGACTGTGTAGACCCTGACTGTTGTCAGCAAAACAATTGTTATGCAAGTCCTCTCTGCCAGGGTTCACCTGATCCCCTTGACCTTATACAACACAGCCAACCGCCTTTCTCTCAGCATCCTCCAAGGCTCTTTTATGATCGAATCAGATTCCTTATTGGGAAGGAAAGCACTCATGTGATCCCAGGAGATGTCTCATTTGAGAGCAGGTAAGGTTTGTTCTAGACATAAAAGCAATGAAATATTGAAGTCAACTACTGAGAGTCTTACATATTGTATTCCCATTATCACCCAACTAGTTTATAAAAGTGTCACAGTAACAAACACTACTACTCATTATCAAGACTTTGACTGCTGTGGAAGGTAATCCATCTTGTACTTGAAAAATAAGTGGGGGGAAGTTCAGGTATTCATGCTTTAGATGTGTGTAAGGGCAGGAAGCAGAAAGATGAGTTGGATTCATACATGCTGTATTTAGTCACCTTTCTGCCCAACAGA
This sequence comes from Anas platyrhynchos, assembly GCF_047663525.1. Lineage (NCBI taxonomy): Eukaryota > Metazoa > Chordata > Aves > Anseriformes > Anatidae > Anas > Anas platyrhynchos. The sequence continues at coordinate 2,047,043 of NC_092596.1, forward strand.
GTTTATGTTATTTAACATGTTATTTACATATAATCTAGTAATCTAATTAACAAACTTTTTTAAAAACTGTAGATGTATCGAACAGTGTGAAGTTTACCATTTTGTGCTGCAAGTTATTCTTAAACTGTCATGCAAACAGTAGTGTGTGATTTTTGAGCATGCAATTGGCTTGCACTTTAACAGGAAAAGACTGTGCAATAGGAAAGGGGCATTCACTTGCTTGGAAACCTGGAAATACATATTTTCTTGAACATTTGAAATATAGGGACATATAAGTTTTTATGCTGTAGTTCACCTGGGAAGCTATAACTTACATGCTGACAAAGAGATCTACAAATCATCCACATCACCTAACTATTACCCTGCCAACTAGGCCTATACATTAGATAAACCATGTTCCAGTAATAAGGGCATAAGATTTTTTTTTTCACAGCACAGTAGATAGCACTTAGGTTGCAACCTCAACTTCATTCCATAGCTGCACACAAATTCAGTGCACTCTGTCTTTGTAACTTATTCATTTTTAATAAAGTAAATATGTAAACAGTCTTTATTGATCTAAAATACCTAACCATTTAATCACTATTAAAAATGGAACAGGATATTATAAATACATAGGGCAATAGGGCATGAAAATGAACTACATTGTCAGGTGGGTACAAAAGCACCCACCTGACAATGCTGGGTCTCTCAGAGTGTACATCGCTAATGGAAAATGGTGCCATTGCACCTAGTACAAGATCCTTGGTTGGCTGTACACGCTGCACAGCAGACTGCAGTTTAAAATACTAGTCACCAGTGGAAGATTTCCCTCATCAAAATGCCTTCCGGTGAGGTGTTTTCTCAAAGGAGGTGAGCACTCAAGTCACCTATACAGTGTTCTGTGACACTGCGAATGTTAGCAGCCAGATTGCAAGTGCATCAGCGTGCTTTTATAGATATAAGGAACTGATCTTTTAAAGCTATCATTGATGGGATTTAACTTGGATTCAAAAGCTTTTTCTGAGTATTTTGTTTCTTTACCCTTATGTCCGGCATGCTTTTGGAGAACCAAGAACATTGAAGGCTTGGGTGTGAGCAGCAGCCCATCTTCACCATGGTTTGATACTTCAGACTTTATAATACAAAGGAATACAATTTGTAGTTGGGTTGGTGCATTGTTTGCACCCCAGATATTATTTCCTCCTACAGTAAAGAAATCAGTTGGTTTGCTGAAAAGATCTTAGTGATTCAAATGGGGCTGTCTGTATCTTCAGAATGAGGACAGTGCCTTAAGACTCGCACTGTGCCATGTCTCCTGGGCTTTGTCAACAGTAATCTGCAATGTACTGGGCACCCTAAGGAGTTCATCGGTCCACACTTCGCTTGATCCTCAAGCCTTCCAGGCTGTTGAAAAATTGCTCATCCATAAGTCAAACATTATTAAAAACTGCCAGGATTTTCCTTAAGGATGACAGAATAGCAGAGTCTCAGGAGGCAATGCTTAGCTGCGCTGTCTCTGTTCAGAAATCTTACCCTGACATAGTCAATCTGGCTGTCATCTAATGTCTGTTCATCTCCTGGGATTTAAGATTATTGGAAAAAAAAAAAAAAAAACATAGGAAGAAAACAGTTACTACAGTAAATACATCAGAAATCTGTGATACCGCTGACCTGGTAAAGACCAAAGAATGCTTGGGTTTTTTAATCTCCTTTTGGCTACTGCTGAAGAAGTCATCTCCATGCAGATAATATTAACTCTTGGCTGCCTGCAATGCCACTTATTTTATAACACTGGTGATTCAGCAAGAAGCACTGGAAGGATCAGATGAAATAGTAGCATTCGTTTATTTTGGAGCATTGGCATCCATTCCCACTGGTGCTCAATTTACAGAATTTTGCAAAGCTCCTTTGTAAGTCTCTGAGATCATTAGGAGGATTAAAGAAGAAACATCTATCTGATGTATTCAGTCTTCTGACTCAAATGACATTGTGCAGTGTTTTACTGTAGTGTATGTCAGTGGAACTCCAATATGGGTGATGTTTGCATGAAGCTCACTTTAGATAAAGCCAATTTGATATTGAATGGCTTTGGGAAAGCTATCAAAAAAAAACATAGAAGATTATCTTTGTACTTCAGACAGACCATGTTTGGTCTCTGCCATATCCTGGCAATTTCAACATCACCTCACATACTGGAATTAGTTGTTCTGACAACTGCTGGGATACCTATCCTTTTGCATTTGCATCTTAGACTTTAGATTAGATATAATTTTTAAACACTTGGCTTCTACAACATAGTAAGTGTGTTAGCTCAATGCATAGACCAAAATTAATGTTAAGGAACTGAATATTTTCAAAATATATTTTACTTCTTTTTTATGTCAAAACCGTCATTTGTACAGGGTTTTTGACTTGCTCCCAACCTAAACAGTAACATGCTTAAAGGCAGATTAGACAAATTCTGAATAAATGGAAATGTACTTGCTTACATCAGGAATGATTTTGACCCACTGCATGTAGCACGATGTAGCGGATTAAAATGTTTTTATCAACTTTCCTTCTCAGGAAGGTTTTCAGCTTGTTTCTTTGCCGAGTGTTTTTAATGCATGCTGCTGGCAAGCTATTTGACTCACTGCAAATTGCCTACAAAAGGGGTCCAGTGCATGGTACTGAATTAATTACCCTTCAAAGGCTGCTTACAGCAACATTGTCAGCAGGAAGAAATGAATGTACCTTACTAGCCTTTAGCTTAATTTCTCTGATTGAAGGTTTTAATCAGAAATGTAATACAATAAATGACATCTCCTGGTAAGGTGACACTTGCGAATTCACAAGTTGCTTGACAGAGTTCCACATCTGAACCTAATGTCTCAGCTGGAGGTGCTCAGAGAATATTAGACACAAAAAAGTCAGCACACAAAACAAAAGCAGAAAAATAACAAATAAGAAGTAGTAGAGCAAGACAGGATGGTGGCAGAATAATAAAATGCTTTACAAGCAGTGAAAGAATGCATCTAGAATTTTAAACTCCTATTTATTTTTAAATAAGAGATGTCAAACTGCCTGATGGCAGAGATCAGACATTCACAGAGCTGAGCTCCTCAGTTACATGTGGAATGACCCATGAAATGTTTATAGAGAAATCCTACTTTTTTTAGGCCACCTGCAATCCAGAGGAATTTCTGCTTTCTCTCAAAAAGCTGACTGCTCCCTCTAGATCTGCAGGCTTAGTACAACGTACCAAGGGACTTGAAACATTTTTAATAAATTTGAAAACACCAAGGCAATTTATAAGGGACATGTTCCTTCCCAGATGCACTAAATTGGAAAAAGACATTTTTGCACTCACTATAAAGTTAAAACATTTGGGCAGCCTTAGTCCAAGATTATGCAATCTTTGCAAGTTAAGTGACTGTTGGGCAGAAAGCATGAGCTGTTATCACACATGAGAAATAAAAGCAGGCCAGTCACAAGTGTGTAGAGTAAGTTCTAGAGGCTGAGAATAAAAAGAGGAAAAAACAACACATCAAATATAATGATCTTTAGAGGTTTCTCTGTTAAAATTAAGAAAAGCAGTGAGCAGTAGCAAAGGTCTAAGGCTCATCTAGAAAAAGGGTGAATGCTGAAGCAAGGAAACTGTGAAATGAGTTAAAAGTGACATCACTGCAGGGAAAGGGCTCTAAAAGTCTAGTAAGAAAAGGAATGAAGTGAAGTCTTCTGCAAGTAGCGAAGCTGCAGGGGCTCTGCAAACCAGTGTGCCTCCCTTCAGAGCCTGGCTGTCCACTCTGTGAGCTGTCAGGGCAGTGGGAAAGGAGAGGTAGCCTGCTGCAACCTGGGGGTGGTTTGTTACTTCCCAGAGCCCTTGGTATTAGTGCCAGACATAAAGTAACCAAAAAAGGTTTTAATACCTGCAGTAAATGCAAAAAATAAAAGTAATTCTGATCAAATGCCTTGTTGGAGACTTAGTAGGTGCTAGTAATTCAAGAAGAGGCCAAAGAGTAAAGACTCTTCGACTTGAGTGGGTAGTAAAAAGACAGTAAATAATGAGGACAAATGTAGCAACACACAGGAAGGCTTGGAACATTTGAAATCTAAATGATTGGAAAGATAGTTCTATATAGATAAATGTAGAATAATGAGGTTTATGAGTCTTTATCACATGTTGTAAATATGTGTGGCTTGTAAAATATGACGAATAAAAAAAAGAGAAAGTTGAAAAATAAGTCTCTTAATATTATTTATGAATAACAAGAAGTGAATAAGTAGAGGAAAGAGACTATGTATGAAATAATGAAGACTTTGATGAGTTGTTATCACACGAATCTGTGTGCTTGATAAAATATGAGGAAGGAGTAGAGTCAGAAGATGTTTTTTTGTGGAAGAATCAGTGAATGAACAAACAGGAGTTCTAGAATAATATACTAAATAATGATGACTCTTAGGGCTATCTCAGACCAATATGCTTTTTAAACAAATGGAGTGCACTAATTAAAGGGATTAGAAAGGGAAAGGCAGGTCTATTGATGGCAGAAGCATGAGAAAAAAATAGAAATCAGTAGTTTCTATTCTAATAAATCAAGGAGTAATTGAACCTGGCTGTTCTATTTCAGTGAGTCTTGTGAGTCTGTTGAGATGCACAAGAGCTTGATTGCCTCCACTGGAGCAGCAAGTTTTGCCCACAAAGAAAGCCACAACCAACTTAGTTAGTGTAGAAGATGAAAAGGTGGTACATCGGAGCTCTGTTTTGCATACTTGTGTTCATGCAGCTTCTCCCATTCCTCTGGGAATTCTCAGCACCTTTGCTGATATCCTGGGAGCACAGAATTCCTACTAGCGACTGTGGTGAATGGTGTACTCACAAATGGGTTAATTTGTACTTGTTACATTTTGTCACAGTCAGTTGTGTTTGGTGATATCATAGTGATAAATTAATGTTCTGTCAAATGGCTCTGGATCTTAGGAAACAATTCAAAACTTTCAGAAATTTATGGTCTCCAACTTGCGTACATGATTTCGTGATCAGTTAGTCTCTCAAGGGATATTTCTTACGTTTACATACAGACTCTTAAATAATTTTCATTTGATGAGCTGTTTTTTCTTTAGGATACATATTCACTTCACAAAGGTAGGGTGTGTCTATTAAGGTCTAATGTGAACTTTCAACTTGAGGGGACAACATAACAATGTTTAAATGTGTTGTCTATAGTAATTAATAACAGTTGCTGCTATAGGCATCCTAATGTTTTTGACCCTACACACCTTAACGTTATCAAAAGGCTTCTGACTACATTGCTCACTTCAGCATTTGAAACCATATTTCCAGGAAATATGTACTATTGTATCATTAGTTCCCAAAACCTGAATCCTTGCAGCCAGAAGAGGTGTACTAATGTAGAGTACCTGAGGGCATGGGGCAAAAATGCTGAAAGGTATTTTAGTGGAATGTAGCTGTGTAAGTAAGCTGTTAGAAAATCTCCCTAGGTCCTAATCTGCACCATTAGAGTATTTCACTTATTATTCTTCATCCTTGGTGAGATTTGTCTCCTTTATGTTTCAGTCTTCAAATACATAAAAGGCCAAAGCTGCAAAAGAGAGAGAAACTTCTTCACCACGTCCATTCTAGGGTGAAAGTAACAGTTCTGAAGGACAACAGTTCAGATTTAGATTGGACGGTCTGAAGAAGTTACCATGAGTAAAGCACTCACACAAAAGCATTGGAATGGGTTATTTGGAGAGGATATAGAGTTAGACAAACATCTGTCTGGAGTAATGTAGGTATAGCTGATCTTACTGAGGCAAAGGAATGGACAAGATAAACTCCTGTACTTCCTTTCAGTTCTTGTTTTCTATGATTCTGTCAGCCTTCAATTGGACCCACTTAGTAATGAGTTCACTTTCCTGCCTCTTGATTTTGATGTATTCTGTTGCACTGCCATGTTCCAACCTCTATACTAGAATGGGAAGATTTTTATGCTGGAAAGAGTGTACAAATCCGATGTGTCCTAGAGGAAATTTAAAAGGACACAACCTGTGATGAAGGATTCAGAAAATATGCTATGCCTGTTTAGGCGCTCTTTAGATTTACCTACATAACTTTCTGAAGTTCAGCAAAGACCATGTGTCTCACTGCTGCCTTATCACATTAGTTCAGCTTTTTTTCTAACAGACAGCAATGCCCTATTCTTAGCAGCAAAGAATGAGGTTTCGTTCTCTTCTTTCACAAATCATCACCACTAGAGCTGCAGCAAGCTAAATCATGCTATCAGTGAAACCTTTGCATTGGTATTCAATGGCAGAACAAATGGTGTCCTGAATATGGCTGGAAATGGAAATACATTCTTGATACACCACTGATTCATAGGACAGCCTGTGTGTCTTCTTCATGAGATAATGGTTTTCCAAATCAATCTTTTGGGCTTGTTTGAATTTTCTTTCAAAATCAAGTCATGATGAAATCACAGTAGTTCTGTCTGTTTGGGAATGTGTAGCACCAATTTTGAAGTCAGTACTCTTCTCATCCTCCTGATGTCCTCATGTTGCCCTTTCTGTTACAGCCGTGCATGTGTCATTCGAGGCCAGGTGCTAGCAATAGATGGAACACCTCTGGTTGGAGTGAATGTCAGTTTCCTACACCACAATGAGTATGGATACACCATCAGTCGACAAGATGGAAGGTGAGATGTTTTTGTCACTATGTAACATTTTTATAGTTAGGGCCATGTACCACCACATGTGCATGAGCCAAATTCTCATGGAGATCACTGTTCATAGTGTGGACTCAGGATGGCAACTGACCCTCTGCTCTGGGAGCACACTTATTTAGAGCTTGGTGTGGTAAAGGAACTAATGAAGAAAGGGAAAAGAGAAAAAAATGTACAGCAACAAGATTAGTGACATTCAAACACCTGGAGTCAAATTCTGACAGTACTGCTGTACCAGCACTTTCTTGACATTTTCAGTAGTTGAGTTTTCCCTGTCTTTCCTTTTTTTTTTCTGTCTTCAGATGTAAATCTTGCAAGTAGTTTATTGAGGTGTCAACAAAGTTAACTACTTTAGCTGATCACCTGAGCCACACAAGTAAAAGTGGGAACAGACTCCTCCCAGAGCCAGAATGGTTAAATTGCTGCTCTGCAGCTAGTCCTGCACAATTCTGTCTTCCTTTGTCTTCCCCAACCTTGCAGGACTGAGATGAGTTCTCAGAAAGATAAGTTCCTGTATGTTCTATACTGCACTCCAGGGTTCATCATCCATTGCCAGTAGGGTCATGATTTGTTCCTGAACTTCAGTTGGATTAAACTGCTAAAAGCTACATAAGACTTCATCTCTCTTGGCTGTGTTGTGAATGACAAGAAGTCAGAAGCTATCTTCCAGCAGGGAAAGAGTATAATTTGTCACTATTTCTACAGGCTTTTTTTGTTGTTGTTGTTTATTTGTTTGCATTAGTAAGTTTATAATCATAAAGAGCATGCATATTTATTTTACCTTAGTTTCTTGACTTTCAAATCGCACTACTGAAAGTTAATAATTACCATTTCCTATTTACTCTAGTCTGGAAATAGTTGTTGCATTAAAATATGCTACCTGTATTTTGCTGTGAATATAATCGGTATCATTTGGGAAATGTAATGAAATATGCATAATTAGGTCTGACTTCTTATCACAGATTGTTACCATCAAAAGTCTCCATAACAGATGCATTCAGTAATACAGACGGTGAAGTATCTATTTACATATTACCTTCTGTTGTTTGACTGTGGATGTCAGAAGCTCAGAAAATTGAGACCATGTATATTTTGCCTTCTGTGTCTCACTGCTTTGCAGCCCATATTTGCCGAAGGTTCTTCATGGTAGCTCCCAGATCACCTGCCTTACTTACAAGAGGTGATTCAGTGCTCACTGCAATTAATCGGCGTCTTTCCCAAAATCTTCATATCCTGCACAGAGGGGTCACCTGCTCAGTGTACTCAAGCTTTTTCTCCTGCAACTTCTAGAAAAAGGAAAAGAATATGTCAAGAAAGAAAAGTCCTACCAGGATGTTAGACTTATCCTGTCTATTGTACCTTCATAAACATCCCTTTCTTGGCCAGGAATTTTTTGTATAATCCAAAGTGACTGGGTCCACACTTCTTTTGTCACAGATGACTTGTTAATATCAATTCTGGTTGATAAATAGAGGAGAGAAGGGAAAAATAACAGTGAAGTGCTATACCTTGCTATTGATGCATACAGGGAGAAAGCACAAAGAGGTAAATCTTCTTCACTGAATACTAAGGGGACATCAGGAAGATATACTTGAATGATTTTACATGGTAAATTAAGGGCCATAATGAGCAATATAAAGTTTTTGTTTGTGATGCCCTGAAAGTAGTAGAAGTGGGATAAAATGAGAACAAAGCATTTTGTTTTGTCTTTTCCAGTTTTGACCTTGTGGCTGTTGGAGGCATCTCTGTCACTCTAGTTTTTGACAGATCTCCTTTCATATCTGAAAAAAGGACACTTTGGTTGCCTTGGAATAGATTTATCATTGTTGACAAAGTTGTGATGCAAAGAACGGAGTCAGACATACCATCTTGTGACATCAGTAGTTTTATCAGTCCAAATCCAATTGTACTTCCTTCACCCTTGACAGCATTTGGAGGATCCTGCCCAGAAAGAGGAACCGTTATTCCAGAGCTACAGGTAATGAAATTACTTTCAAATGAACAATTTTATTGTTTGCTGAACAAGTTCTAGACAACGTTAAAGGTTACCATTAATTGACTTAATTAATGAAAACTACATAATTATTTGGTAATGGTGACAAAATATCTCTAGCATGGAAACATTTGGTTATAATGCAAGTAACAATGAATTTTGACACTGAAAGTCAAACAAATCCATTTATGTTAAATTTGCCCCCCATTATTCATATCCCCAAATTATTCATATCATTGTGATATCATTAGAGTTTTGCCCATCATTTCTGCCCAAGGCATGTAGACTTCTATTCGATATGTGTGAACACAAAAACACATAGACACCAAATGTACGCATGCTAAAAAATTAACCGAAATCAGTGGTTACAATTTGAATTCAAAATTTGCAGTCTCAGACTTTAAAACTAAATTGTAGAGATGGTGTATGTTGAGTATTCACTGTAGACTTGATATATCCCTTTGTCTTCCCTTTGTTCCTAGAAAGTTCTGAAAGCGCTGCTGTGAAAAAGATGGTAGCAAATAGTGAGCAATTAACTCCTGTGATGTTACTCACTTATCACAATGACACCAATGTAGATCTCTTTAGTACTGTTATGCAAGACGTTTTTCACTTTCTTTACATTTTGTTAATATTTTAAGATATGTTATACCTTACCTCAAAATAGAAGGAGGAGGTGGGGAATCCTACCATGATTTATTATTGAAATCATGATTCATTTATAGTGATGCACAAAACCATTCCTAAGTTAAAGATAAACAGTGCAACTTCACCATACATCTGTGTGAGACATGACCCAATATACTATGAAGACTCCAAGGGATTTTTCCTCCATTCACATCTAGTTCTTTGCAACAGCATCTCCAGCTATATGTTAGCTGCTTGTCTTTACTACTTTCTACACACTAACACAAAGCAATTTGAACATGATCTTTTGGATTGTATATATTTAAATGTCTTTTTTTTTTTTTTTCCTTGAGACTCCCTTGAGTGTTTAGAACCGCTTTGTAATTAACTTTGCATTTAACTGGTCTTTTATTTGGGACTTAAAAGAGGTTATCTAAGTGGTATGCACAACACAATACAACTACACCTGTTTCAGATCGTGTGAGTCCCCACAGTTTTTTGTATGTTGTTTGAACACTTAGAGTTCAAGCAATAAGACCTCTTTTGATTTCTCTTTTAATTGCACTAAGCAAGTATGGAGAGTATTTTTAGGCTAGCTACAGATATGAATATTTCCATCCTTGTTACTTTTTTCTCTTCCAAGTGTTGAAGAAAACAATGAAGGGTCTCTCTGTAAGAGACTTCTGATTGAACTCTGTGATGTTTAAACATCTGTGTATGTGTAAAAACATTATCATGGTTCAGCCAGCTGATGGCCACAGGGTTGCTTCACAGAACATACTAAGTGGCACTAAGAATGTTAGTTAAGAATAACTGATGTGCATCAGTAAGAAAAAAAAAATGGGTTACATTCCTTCACATGAGGTTGTCTTGTTTTTGTTTTTTGTTTGTTTGTTTGAAAATGGAGGTACCCAAAGATGCAGTCTACTCAGAGAGAAATTGATCCCAGTCCTTTTTTTGGCATTGGAGGGTCCTTAGAGTGTCAGCTTGTATTGTACAGTACTGGGAAAAGAATGAAAAAAAAAAAAAAAACAGAATAATAGGAGAAGGAGACGCATTAACGTGTATTAATGCATGAATATTTCTTCCTGCTTTTCTGTTAAAAATAAGAAGAGATGTCAAATGCATGACAGAGGGGGCAGCTGGGATGTCAGCAGGAAAGAAGGGGAACACTGCAAATCAGGAACAATAAAGGGAGCAGGATTTCCCTGGCAACACTACATTTCATATGTTGAAAGGACAAGTGCTGGCAGGCCTCCAGCTGTACTGCAGCAATCCTATGACAGTGATACTGTTGCAGTATGTAAATAAGAGTGTTTGGAAAGTGAAAAAATATATAGTTAAACAAGAACTATACGAAAATGGGAATACAAACAAAACAGTTTGTGTTTTTCCAAGCTTGACTAATGTAACATTGTGACAGGTTGGCTTGTTATTACTGAAATACACTAAAATCATTAACCTTATTAAGGTTTTTAGTGGCTTTTGAGTGACTGTGCTGGTATTCTCCAAGAAGCCACTCTCTTCTCCTCTCTGTTCCACATCAGTCATCCCCATAAAAGCTCATTTCCCTCAAGATCACAAGAGCTAGCTCCCTTTTTGTAGCTCCGAGGTCCATCATTCAAAAGGTCAAGGCCAAGCTTCTCTTTTTCCCACACAAGTTCACAGTCTTGCAGTGCCTCTCATTGCTGGGGGCTTAACTTCATTGCAGCCAGGAACTGATACTACCCCACCATGGGCCGAGCCATGCCAGCTTGAATCCAAGTGATTCAGACAATGGCACTGACAGCAGTGCTGCGGGATGTGAACTCCGTTGCACACCCTGGGCACTCACCTGTTAGCGAGACGACGACACCCGTGCTGCTTCATCTTCTGTGCTATGTGTCACCAGTTATCTTATTAGGTTTTCAATGCTGTGCCTTCTTAGGCCATGCCCCCTCTGGCTGGAGTTTAGCCTTACTGCCAGCACTTCTGTGCAGAAACTGCTTTAGCAGGAAGGTTTGTTTTCTTTCTTGGCTCTCCCCAGGTTAGAGTTATTGCCTCCAAAGCAGGATAGTGTCTTCAAATCAAAAAGTAATGTATGAAGTGTGTGCATATTTAAAATATATATATATAATTGTTTTTGATTGTATTTGGGTTTACAACACTCATCAAGTAAACCAAATAATAAAATGTAATGCTCATAGAGAGCATTATGAGCTTTAATGCTTATATGACCACAGAGGTAGTATTTGTTCCTCAGCAGATAAACATAAAGAATTAGAGGAAGAGGTTCTTTATCAGAATAGATGGACTGCCATCCAGTAAGTTTTCATTGTTGTCCATTTTGTAATATGCCTGGCTACTGCATTGCTCAAATAAACACAAGAGATCATCATTGTAAGTGGTACTGTGTTCACATCATGATTGTGAAAACTAAAGCAAGCGTCCGTTGTTATTACAAATAAACATAATTGTACTTTTTTCCTGGCTATAGATATAATAATGTTTTCATGTTGTTGTTTGTTTTCCCAAGGTGGTCCAGGAGGAAATCCCAATCCCTTCAAGTTTTGTGAAGCTGAGTTATCTGAGCAGTCGAACACCAGGATATAAAACTTTGCTGCGCATCATTCTGACACACGCAACCATCCCTTCTGGAATGACAAAAGTACATCTGATAGTTGCTGTTGAAGGACGTCTGCTTCAGAAATGGTTTCCTGCTGCAGCCAATTTGGTATACACATTTGCCTGGAATAAGACAGATATATATGGACAGAAGGTGTCTGGTCTGGCAGAGGCTATGGGTACGTAGAATTACCTTAATATAAGCAGAAGCACTAACATGCACTAAGCCAGGAAAATAGAGCTTATAAATTTTGTTACCATACTTGCATTGTTTTTACATCAAATGCCTCTTTAGCTTAGTTGACCCATGTGATATTCTAGGAACATTTATTTTCTTGTTCCTCTGATGTCATCTTTCCAATTTAATCAATTTGAAAATCCCTGTTTCCTTCTGAGAATGGTTATGTACTAATGGCATTATATTCAGCTGTCTTTGTTTTGAATGTTACTTTGAATATGACCTTTGGTGTGTCATTGCTTCTGTCATTTTTTAGCTGTGACATTTAAAATGTCATTTCCACTTAGGGTTTACAAAATTCTAACTTTGAGGCACACTTTCTTTCTCCATTTCATATCCCTAACGGTTAGGACTTCTTGATTTGTTGTTTAAAAGTATTTCTGAGAAAAATACCACGTTTCATCATCTATTTTACCAAGCAGCACAAACAGCAATTTTGAGAATTGCAACAGAAAAGTTGTCAGTGAAAATACAATTTAGCCAGCCATTGTTGTCATGAATTTCATTATTTAGTTTCTAAAAGACATGCTATTTCTTTTAATTGATTCTGGGGTTATATTCCTTAATGGACTAATTTTACAAATACTTTCTATCAAGGTTATTTATTTTATCAGTGGAGCTTAGTACTGTGAATAAGCCTTATTCACTTCTGTAGAAGTTCTGACTTGCTTTTTAAGTCAGAAGGATTATAGCAAGAAGCATTGGCAGGATCAGGCTGTAAAATAAGAATAGCAAGGGCTACATGAAGCCAACCTTCCTCACAAGGAATACATAGCCAGAAGCTGCATTAAGGACCTGTTGTGTCATCCTTGCAGTTAGTGTGCCTACAAATTGGCCAGTGCAAAGACAAAGGTGCCATCCAGGCTGTGCTAGCTCTGGCAGCTCCCAGCACATCTGCACTTGCCTGTTATCATGTGCTCCCAGACAGGTAGTCTGTGAAGCATCTGTGCGTAGAGGAGATGGGAGAAACAAGAACAATAGCACTTTCTTTCCTACCTAGAGAATCGTGTAGAATTAACCATTGTTGTCAGCAAAGGATAATGTTAGAATCAAAAATAGAGAGTATGATTTACATCATGAGTTGTACACAGGAATATACCAGAAAACAAGGAGCTTATTTTAGGGCTGTGATCTCACAGCCTATTTAAACAGACAGAAGTGCAGGCTGCTGCCAGAGGGGATGTTCCTGTGTTCCCTCCTTCTCCCATGGGCCACCATTCACATACATTTGATCATGAAATGAGCCAGATCAGGAACAAATTCAGCTAAAAACTGAAGCAACCAGAAAATAATTGATAAATTTTCAGCTTCTTTAGTTTCCTGATCTGCTTTGAATGCTAGTGGAGCAGCACGGGTCTTCTCATTTCAGCTGTAGCTCACACGTTACAATTGGCCTAAAGAGATCAAATTCACCTTTAGCATGAGGCATTCTGAGTTGCTGCATTATCCCAGCTGCCTCCGATCTACCACATCCAGCTCACATCTGCAGACGTGTGGACAGCTTTACAAAGGGGACAGTAGGTGCTGGCACTGACACAGCGCTCTGGACCCCTGGGTTTGGCATGTGGCAGGGAACAGGAGCATCCTTTTCAGCTCATCTCATGGAACTTCATTGTTCGGGGGCAAATCTATCCCTAGCCCTTTACAGATACAGCTTCCTGCTTGTACTTTGCAGTGACGGAAGGTATTAAATGAGTTGTTGCCTTCACATACACATATTTCTGCAAATCCAGAACAAAAGCAAAACTCCAGCATGCCTTTTGGGCACCCAGGACCAGCAATGTTACAGGAGGCACTTGCAGCTTTCTTTGTCTCGTTTACACAAGCCCTGCATTCAGGCTCTGTCAACACATGTTAACGCTAACATGTTTGAGATGGAAAAGTTAGGTACACCAGCTCCCTCTCCATCATTTAAGAGTCTTCTTATGATCATCAGGTCTAATACATGCCTAGAATTTAAAACAACTCAAATCAAATACATAACATCTTCTAAATGAAACTGTAGTTACAGTAGATTGTAGATGTTTGTAGATTCCCAAATTAGAAGCAGATGAGTTATATGTTTAAATATGAATAAAGCTTATACAATGGTGCTGGGTAACTACTTTTTAATTGTTTAATTGCTGTTGTGTTTTTTGTTTTTTTTTTTTGCTTTTGCTTAATTTAGTTTAACCATGCTTCTTGCAAAATTGAAACAAAAATCATTATATTTTAAGTGCATTTTTAGAATGCTTTGTTAGATTTTAATAAAGGTTTAATTTGACACTGTAGTACTCAGGGACCTTTATCTGCATCCATTATATAAATTTTGTCAAAATAATTTTCTCTTCCAGTATATTACCAATATTTAATAATGCATTCTGTTCAAATTTCATTTTAATTAAATTAAATTGCATCAGGTTGAAGTCGTGGAACTCAGGAATACAACTGTCTGCCTCCGGTTTTATAACTCCTATAAACATCTTTACTCTTCTTCAGGATTGTTGATAGAAATGATCATGTAACCAGTTATAGAAAAGGAGACTTTGAGCATATTTCAACACAAAAATGGTTTTGTTTAAATTTGTATAGAAAATGTTAGCTGGTGTTTATCTATTCTAGAAGTCTAACACACCACCATTTTCTTTTCTCAAAGGAACAGCAGAAATGATAAAGTAGCAATTTTTTGTTCTAAATAAAAAAAAGGTCACGTGAATGTTGCCATAAAATCTTCATGGTATAGTTTGCATGCTCTTGTAAACTAACATAGGAAAAGGAGAGATTTCAATAGAAACCTCAGTAAATACTCCTGTATAACTCCCTACATGCTCAATCTTTCTCCTGAAAGTCCTTGAATTCCCCACAGCAGGAGGAAGTGGAATGCAAGGATTTACCCTTCCGGATGTAAATATAAACTCTTGAGAAGAATAGTCTTAGGTCTTCTCAGTTTATTACTCTACTTATTACTTTAGCTGAGTTCCTTATATTCATTGTTCAGAGTAAGATGCTGATAAGTACAAATACTTTAGAAGTTGAAGTAGAGGTCACTGTCATGTTTAATCATGTCTTTTATTTTTAACCTCTATTTTGGAAGAGCAGCAGGAGAAACAGCAACAGCCCTTAAACCATGATATGCTGGCTCTAGTAACAGATTATTCTTGATTCTTCTAAAAAATTTTGTGAAAAGTGTAGATTGTTGGCTGTTAATGTCCAAAGAGTTAACAGTTTTCCTTCATGCAGTGAAATCTCAGTCAACTAAAAAAAAAGAGCAATAAATGAATTTAACCAGAAAGTAACACCCCACAATGAGGTTAAGTGGAGATTGTCAGTTCACTTACAAAATCAGAGTGTTTTTGCAAACCTTCTAGACACAAACTATTTATTTTTCAAGTAGCACTGTAGTTGCTTGGCTGACTCTATAATTGTTACACTTCACCTTGACTATTTTGCATGCAAAACAATTGATAGGAAATTTTCATGGATGGCAGACAAGTGCCTCCCTTTAGATGGTTTGGGATATCCCGTGATAAAATTACTCAAAAGTTCCTTTTTGAAGCCTAAATTGTCAGAAGGAAATTTTTAGTGTGCAGAATAGATTTTGTTCTTAAATATAAGTATGCATAGAAACATATTTGTAAATATGAAGTGAATGTTTGTCTAAGTGTCGCTTACTGATGGGAAGGGACAAAAAGGCAGCCACTAACCGTGAGCACGGAAGAAAGAACTTTTAAGAAAGGGGACTGTAATCTTTAGAGGGTATTTGGCAGCTATAGGCAAGGAATAGCAGGCACTTTACAGTGTTAGTTACAGTGCTGGTAAGTGTGCCACTGTGGATCCATTGGCACAGATTCTCAGTTGGTGAAAATTGTTATGCCTCCCTTGACCTAAATATCAGTATGGTACCTTACAGCAGCTGAAGGTCTGTCCTGTGGGTCTGTAATGGTTCACTTAGCAAGGCTGAGTGACACTGTATTATAGCTCTTTACTCTTCTCAAGTACATACATCTGACACAGGATTGAGCGTGTTAAGTGCATGAATGGAGTAAAGATGCTAACGTGTAGGTGAGCATGAGGTTGCTTTGTAGGAAAAATCAGCCCTTTATTTTCTCCCTGCATTAACACCTAGAAAATAGCATGTTCAGTTACTGAACCTTGATGGCTCATCCCAGCACAGGAGGTCAGTGGCTGTTCTGGAGGAGGCTCCATGCCCGCAGCTGGGCACTCAGACAAGGGAGTCACCTTGAAAGGTTGCAGATTTTAGACAAAAGTGCTCCTGTAAGTGAAAAATTGAACAGAGCATGCAGACTGAAACCTGTAAGTTTTAAATGTACAGTATGTACAGTACTTGAGATATGATTGTTATAAGTCAAAGTTTAGCTCCAAAAGCAGGTTCTTTCTGCTGAATTGATGAAGTAGCTCTGCTAAGTAAAACTGATGTAAGGAACAGCTTTCAGTTTCGCATAGAAGATTTATCTTAAAAACAAAAATGCTCCATACTATAGAGCTGGTCAAAATATTTTGATTGAATCTAGTAGCAGAATTTTGATGATATTAAAACTATTTGTGGTTCAGGTAAAATATACCTATAATTGCTAGGTAGAAAAAATAAGATGAAAATATTGAAAATGTCAGAAAAGAGTGTTTCTTAAAATATTTTTGTATTTCTTCTTAAAATATTTTTGAAGGCATTTTTATTTTGGAAAGGCTAAAATGTGTTAATATTTCCTAGATCAAACTTCTGGGATCTGATGTCAAAACATAACTTTCAGTTTGGCAATCCACTTCTGCCCAACTACAGTACTTATAATTACAGCATGATCTTTAGGTTAAAGATTGCTACATTTCAAAAATATCCAGTGTATGAGAATTCAATATCAATATGCTCACACTTAGAAAAAAAGAAAGCCAGATTGTTTTAACCTGGATTTTGTTTTTCTGTTTAGGCTACTGCTCAGACAATTCACAGAAATACAATAAACTATCAAGTCAGAAGTCATTAGAGGAGATTTATGTTCTTAAGACAATCTGTAACTGATAACACAAAGTTCTCTGCTTTGAAACTGTAGTAACCATAGCTGTCATAACATACTAATCCCTTAAACTCTGTTTAAAAATTCCATTTGACAGTAGCAATCAGGCAGAGGTAAATTAATGACATCATTACTTGAAAGGTGAATATCAAAACCTAGAATGAAAATTACTTAGTAGTTCACAGAGAAAAAACTGAACTGATAGATCTTTAATTATTTGGTTACAGTGTCCGTGGGTTATGAATATGAAACATGTCCTGATTTTATTCTGTGGGAGAAAAGAACAGTAACCCTTCAAGGCTTTGAAATGGATGCTTCAAATCTGGGAGGCTGGTCAATAAACAAACACCATGTATTAAATCCACAAAGTGGTAAGTCCTTCCTTTATTAACTGGCCACACAGAAGAATAATACAAATTTTAAAGGAATTAATTGTTCAGATTTTCAGTATTACTATTTCTAACATTTAATCCTCTTTGAATCTGCACCATCCTTTATTCAGAAATGAACTGTAAATGCCATCTGAAAGCCTGTTTTTAATGTTCTGGCTCCCAGGTATTAAACACTAATATCCCTAACTGTTGTGATTATGAGCACAGTTTAGTCATTTGGGTGGGAAAAGGGCATGCTCATTTAGGTTTGTTTTCACACTGCTTGTATGGAAGTACTACATTTTAGGTCAGTTTATGGTGTGTTATATTCTCAGTGAAGTGCCTACATTCCTAATTCATCCTATGACTAACCTTGATTAGTAGCGGCGTTGGTGGTCACAGCTCTAGGGAGACAAAACATGCATGGAAATGGAACAGCTGAGTAAGAGGTGGCACTTCTAAAACCACCTTGCCAGTCTGCTGAGCAGAAGCTTTCGTTGCTGCCCACTTTTCAGAGAAGCTCAGTTACTCTTTGGGATAAGCAATCCATTCAAATCCAATCAAAGCATTAGGAAAAAAAAAATGGAAATGCTTTTTATGTCACATCATTAACGCTGTATACAGATTCTTCAAGCATGGAGACTTGAATCTGTTTTTTCATTGCTTTTATTTTATTCCTGGTTTGTTTGTGGTGCGTTTTTTTTTTCTTCCCCTAACTTCTTTAATCAGGAATAAAGTCTTAGTGAGATTAAACTATTAAAACAATACTTATAAATGAAGCTAACTAAAAAAAAAAGTATGATTTTGCAGATAAATAACTCACTTTGCTTGGGAGACTTGGGGTCAGATTTCAGATCACAGAAATCATTTTAGTGCTGGATTCAGTGAAGTTCTCTCAATTTTCTCCTACTGGGAGTCTGTCCACTGAAATCTGTTTCCATCTACAAACTTCTGTAATGAAGATTCATGTACAGATGTATGTCTGCCAGGTTTTTACAAGTTCTGTTGTTGAATGCACAACTACAGTATAAATATTCCAAATACAAAAGGTCAGATTTAGTTTGTAAATTATCTGGATTTCTGTTTTGATTTAAAATAGTTTGACATTTTAAATAGCAGTTCTTTCATGCCCTGTCTTACTGGTTTGTATAGATTGTCTCTTTTAAATGCCAGCTATTGACATTTAACACAAAGAGAAATCTGACCTCAGTCAGCTCAGCCCCCAGCTGTGTGCCCTATAGCCTCCTCTTTAGTGCCAATTTACCACTTACATAGTTTAATTTCAAGACTAAATTGCTGGCACTAAGTCCAGTTTATATATAGTTTATATAACTATCTGCTAACTGCAGTGGTTACTACTATCATTCACCATATAGGCACTAGCATGTTCTCAGACTCTGTAAAACAGACAATTACAACGCAAGTGAGGCTAAATCACTGCCTTCCAGAGCACGGGGTGTATGGTGACAAATTGCTTGCTGGCCCATCACAGCTGTGTGGCACAGCCTCTCAGGAAATCTGGCAAGCAGTGACCGCAGTGCCTCCTCCGAAATCTGCAGCCTGTGCCCTCTCCCCCACCCCAACAGCGAGAATGGTAAATGTACAGCCTCTCATACACACTCCTCTTCCTCTCGTGTTCTCAGTGCGCTGGGCACTGTCAAGGCTGAAATCGGAGGGAAGGGGTTTGGATCTTCATCCATTACGCACAGAGATGCAGCTGGGCAGGGTGTAAGCACATGCTTAGTTTGCAGTCAGCGAGTCTCCTTTGTGCACAGGTTGCGTATGAGGGCATCTCCAGCAAGGAACACAAAGCCCAGGCAGAGCAGTGCTTTGCCTATTTCTCATGACCATAATAGGCTTTATTACGCATAATCAAGCACACCTCACTCAGCCATATATGAATTAGAAAAGCAGTTAGGAACAGACAAACAATGACTATCATAGCTAGGATACACCTAACAGAGCAGCCTGCAGGCCCATAGTAAAGCAGCAAAACTAAATAGTCAACTTTATCACCAAAAAAAGATAAAAATAACTAGTGCACTTTTGATCTTGAAACTAGTGAACTGCTTGTTGATTTCGATAAATAAACCATACTTATAATGAGGAGGATATGATTCAAACGTAGAATTATACAATTCAGACTTATCTCCATACAACTGTGAGTGAAATGAAAAGCATGAGGAGCCTTCTCAAGTATGAATATATTCAGATTTTTATTTTTAATTAAAGCATTTCTCTGTACATATGGAGAGTTGCACTTCTGAGAAGCATGAAATTTATCCAGTTTTGAAACACTGTCACTGGATTAACTACAGAAATAGCATTGGACAATAACATAAATGTCTTTTTAAAAATTCTCTGTTGCAAATTGCAATTTTGTTTTCAGACTAAAACCACTTTGCTTCCTGAGTTAACTAGTCCTGAAGAACTTATATTTAACCTCAGCCACTAAGCCTTGCTTCCAGTAGCTCTGCTGATGTGTGCGCTGTTCCTGCTCAGAGACGAGGTGGCTACGCTTATCTCCCTCTCCATAAAAGCTATTCCTCTCAGAGAGGTTACAAAATAAATAGAATAGAAAAGTTGTGGAATGAATAGATACAATTATACAGACTTGGATTTAATAGCACAGTCTGAGCTTTGGAGGGACAAGAACTGACATGCAGAAACTGTACCAATTACAAACAATGCTATAGTGCCACACGTTAATTATCTTTAAAAAAAATAAAAGATAAAATAAAATCTGATTCTTGCAGTTTAGCTGTGAAAAATATGTATTCCAATGCATGGCTGTCACCACAAGCTTAAGATTTTAAATGTATATTTTTTTACATCAATATGAAGCTCACATTGACAGAGGATCCCATCCTTTTCTCAGCTATACTGAACTCCTTTTCTACTTTTCCTTCAGTCCAGAGGGTCAATCTCTTACAATTCATTACATGATTTGAGTTGAATGTTTTCTAACAGAAAGGTGTCAGTCAGTTTGGAAGATCTTCAGGGTATTTCTCATAATCCAGAGGAGAACACATACCAGAAATGCTAGTTCCTATATGTAGTCCTTATAAAAATGCAGATGAATACAAGCAAATGCACTATTAACCAATTTTTCAGAGTATTCTCTGAATTAAATTTTTCTTCTGATGGGCAAGTATATTGATTTCAGTTTTTATTTATCTGGGGGAAAGAGGAGTACTTTTAAAGGGACTTTATGCTTTACAGTAACTCTAGCCCCAGTGCAACACAGCACTGGCTAAAATTAAAGCAGCAGCTCAAGAGCCTGAAATTAAGTACATGCTTACATTTATTGACAGCAAAAGATATTCTCCAGAGCCCTAATTATTTACTGGCATTTGTATGAGGCAGTTGAACGATTACCTTTACATTGTTAATTTCAGACAAAGGGCAGCATCTTCATTTAGCTGCATTTTTATCCGGTACATAAGGGAGGATATTGCCATTAATTTTGCTGGCATATTTCTAAGATGCCCTTTTTTAAGCCAATGTTCAACCAAATGCAAGTATTCTGTCCTTTATTGTTCAGATTTTTTTTTTTTTAATAGAATTCTCTTGAAAACAGCTGTGGCAACACTTAAATAATTCCACCAAGAATTTTAATTTGGCTTACCTGAGAGCCACAAAAAGAGTTTTACAAAAGTGGAGAGAGACAGCACACACACAGGTACATCCACTCTACTTCATGAAAACACTGAAGTGTCTCAATGTATCCTTACTGCAGCACCCCAGTTCTCGGAGTATCAGGAAGAGTCCTCCAAAAGTATATTCCCTTGTGTTTATTCCTTTAATTTTTCCACTTTTTTTTCCTGATGAAATGCTGGGATTTCTAAGGGGAATATGAATGTTTTAATGCTCAACTTTCACTCAGAAAAAGTCAAAATTTTACAATAATATGCCATTTAAAAGGTACTTCTTAAATATATTATTACATTGCTGTTTAAAATAAACACTGCAGATATCTACCCGAGAAAATGCATGTTTGCACTGGATCTGGTGCTAACAACCTAGTAGCTGGGAAGAGTCAACAATGTATGCCCCAGAGCAGTACTGAAACAACTGACATTTTGGAAACTTGTTTTAAACTTTATGGCAGCACATAATATATTCCTGTTGGTAAGAAATTCACTTGTGCCTCAGTTACTTCTAGCTTGGCTTTGCTGCAGTCTGCACCATTTTTATATACCATGAAGGACTCACATTTACATTTGAATATTGATTTTGTACTGCCACTCAGTGCTCTTTTGTGAAAAATGCATAGTAGTCCTGCTATTAATCTCCTTTAATTAAATATTCAAACTGCCTCAGAAATTCCTCTGCTACCTAATAAAAATTTATGAATAAAATGAATATTAAAGTAGTAATCCCTGAGAAATCAGATAGCACTGCAATTAACAGTCAATTTGTTAGAGCATTAAGCAACCATGAGTTCTCCTCATGATGTTGGCTTTTAAAATAGCCACTCACCACTAATTGACAAAGCAGCGATGATGAAACTTGGGACTGAACAAAATTGGAAGAGATTAGTGGAACCCTGTGACACAGCCTTCAACAGATCAGGTGGCTTTTGCTATTTTGCCAATCTGCTGTTCTGTAGGATTTCAAAAGCCCAAATTGCAGAATAGTTTAAGCACTATACATTTGCTTTTTTTTTTTTTTTGTCTCCTGTTTTCTCCCCCTTCCTTTCCCTTAGGAATTGTACACAAAGGAAATGGTGAAAACATGTTCATTTCCCAGCAGCCACCAGTCATCTCCACTGTGATGGGCAATGGACACCAGAGGAGTGTCTCCTGCTCCAACTGCAATGGTCTTGCACTCAACAGTAAACTCTTTGCCCCAGTTGCTCTTGCTTCTGGGCCTGATGGGAGTTTGTACATTGGAGACTTCAATTTTGTCAGACGGATCTTTCCCTCTGGAAACTCTATTGGCATATTAGAATTAAGGTAAAAGAAAATATGGTTACCTTTGGCTAGTGTTCCCTATCCTGGCTGTGATACACCTATGAAAACTACATTTTTTCTTTGTGCTTTAAAGAGGCATCCGCATTTGGTTGCTTCCTGAACATGTGTCTCACTGACTGTCAAACCTGGTCATTGGAAAACGTATGCATTGTTTCAAGTCGTCAGTTTAAAAAGGCATCCTAAGAGGCATTTAGAACAGATATTGCATAATGAATTTCTACAGAGTACAGAATTAATAGAGCTAATTATTCTTCTTGTGGGTATTTTCATGCAATCCCCCCAAAAAGTTGAAAATCCCCTTCTCATATGGGCTTTTCATGCAATTTTCCCCAAAAAGGTTTCAAATTCCATGAAGCTTTTAGAAAAACGCCCCACCCCTATTCAATAGCAAATATTCAAAGTGTCACATCAGATCACAGCACTGAGGCTGCAGACAGACTTACCATGTTTGAAATTAATACAATTAAATTGTTCTTTATCTGTAACAGGATCTGGCTGGGTTTAAACAGATGAGCAAAACTGCCATTGCAGACTGATGTGTCCCAGGCTGGGCCAGTGCCACTCTTAACAACTTCCCTGCTTTGGACTTCTGCTTTGGATTCCCTTTCAAGGCATAGGGGAAGGCAGGAAAGGTTTTGGACACCGATGCACTAAATTTCTTTTATTTAGCACCCATGAATTTCTAACTAGCTAGCATTGCAGGCAATGAAATTGTGGGTTGATTGTTCAGAATGAACTTGAAAATGTGAAGGTGGTGGGTGGTGAAAAGGAAACAGATTTTGAGAGAAAGAAGTGAATGCCAGGAAAAACGTGTTGTGGAGTACTAATATTTCTTGTCTTTTTTTTTTTTTTTTTTTTTTAAACCTGAACCGGTCTGTCTTACTAGGAATAGAGACACAAGACACAGGTGAGTAAAAAACACTAACAGTAATACGTGAAACATGTCGAACATGTCTTACAAAAGACCTGACTAGTGGAAGTTCTTATTTAGGAAAACACTTTGAATTTCATAAATATAAATGTAAATCAAATTCACCTTTAAGGTGATTTGGTTTGTTCCCTTTGAAGGAATCAAATCAGTTGATCAACTGATTGATCTAAAAACCTGTTTGCTGATCACCAAGCAGCAATGGAGAGGTTTGAACCTGCAAGCTGGGAATGCTGTTCATAGCTGTCCTATGCTTTTCATAATATGCTCATATGATGATAGATATAGCCAGCCAACCAAACTGGGGTTTGGCAACTAAGGAATAAGACAAAAGGCTTCTGAATTCCCCAAGAGCCTGTGCTTTCATGGTTCTAGTATACGTGAACTTTAAAATCTGCTTTAGTTATGGGGGGGTGCACTAAGAGCACAACAGTCCCAAAGCTGAGGGTAGCACATCACAGCTTGGTCCTTGCTTCCACCAGCAACAGCATACGCAAGTTACTTTTCCCATTTCTATTAAACATTTTAACATTACAATGCAAGTTGTTAAAAAAAAAAAAATAGTGTTGGACATGAGGCTTCTGCAATAGACTGTGGGATTTGTAACAGTCCACCTGCAGAAATGACGTTGCTGGCTAGGAAGAGACAGTGAAGCACCAAGACACTGTGTACCCTTAGAAACAAACTTCTTGGCATCTAAGTAGATAAATGAGATAAATAAATGAGCTAAGCTAATGACTGCGTGGCATAGCAGGAAGTGCTTCATGGATGAAACGTGTTCTGCAGGCTGAGATTACTGGTCAGAATTACTTGGTGTAACCACTAGAATGCTATTGAATACTATAGGTTATTTGCCAGCCCGCTTATAGATGTATTTCATATGTTTTACAATAACAGGTTAATAAAAATGGAATAATTCCTAGCACAAGGTTTTATATTTTAACTGAAGGATCATTTCCTTTTTCCTTTATACTAAGCCGATCAGTATCTTTGTACACTAATGAAAAGAAGCAAATTGAATGTACTTACTCTGTAATGCATTCAGAACTTCAGTCAGGTTTTTAATTTGGGCGTTTCTTTTGTAGATTTTTTTTTAATAACTAGTCATTATAATTGTTGGTTGTTTTGTTTTTGTTTTGTTTTGTTTTGAGATAAGCTTAAGCCTTAATTAATTCAATTTGTGAAAATATACAAGTGTCCCAGTCCTATTAATCAGAAAATCATAGTTGCTTCTATCCATATCCTACCCAAGTGAAATCCATGGAAGACCTGAGGAAGTAACTTGAAGTTTCTGTAGTCTTTGAGGGTACAGAGGAGCACTCATCAGTCCCAGTCTATGGTGTTCTGTTCAGGCTGTAAAGACCACAGCAAGGATAAATACTGGGTTATGCATGTCTTGGAGATTTCTAGGATGCTCACATGGAAGCAACAACTGGATGTTTTCATGTAACAGGCCACGAAATAAAAGGCTCAAAATCCAAATCCTCAGCACAATCTTTAGTCTCCAAAACAGCAGGAAAAAAGGTTTTGCCAGGAAAAAGAAAACAGTGGGGAAAAAAAAAAAAAAAAAAGTGTAGTTTGGAGAGTGGGATACAGAAGACACTGATCTTGTTTCTTTGACTGTTTAAAAAACAACTCATCCAATGTGGTTTTCTAAATTTTATTGCCTTCAAGATTTTAATAAGATCTAGGGGCATCTAAAGGCATCTGATAACTGATCAAATGGAAACTAGACTTTGAGGTTACAGGGATAAATTGTACTACAGGCCTGTTACCATTTTTTCTGGAAAGATTCATCATAAATCCTAGGCTACTTCCTGTAGTTTTTAATAGGATAATTTAAATAACCTCTGATTTAGATTTGATTGCAAACTTCTACAAAGATGAGGAGCATTTGATTTTTTTCTGTTTTTACTAAAATTCTGTAAACATGTCAGTATTCAAGGCTTTTAAGTATACATAACATTGAGTTTTTTTAACAAACAGTCATATTAAATGTAATGACAAGTGTGACAGAAAATGTGTCTACAAGGAGGGTATATCATGACCCTTGGTTCTCTACAGTTTCTGCATGACAGAGAAAATGTTTATTTAACATTGTGAATTCTCCTTGCAACTTTTTCCATGGGAGTATTTTATTAAAGAGTAATCTTTTAGCTGGTCAGTCTCTTCAGAGATCACTCCAGAGAGCATAAATGATTCTCAATGTTTTTAACAAACAATTCTATAGTAATGGTGATACGCAATTCAGCATCTTCAGCAGCCTTTAGCTCATCCACTGATTCTCTTGCATCATACTGTGGTCCTCTCTCATTCCCTCAGTTAACCTTGGACTGGGTTTCACATCTGTTCCCCAACTGTAAAAATATCTCATTGCTTATATATCCCCATCTTTTGTAGAAGCTTATGACTAAGGTCAGCTTTAAGCTAGTCTAGCTTGTGACCCACTCCTCAGAGGTGCTGAGTAGTTTGTCCCCTTTTGAATGGAGAATGACAAATGAAACAGGCCCAAGTTCTGTCACATTTACCGTGGTACAGCATCGGCCTGATTGCTAAGAAATCAAACAAAGATTTCAACTGATTGTCTGTTAGAGGTTTCTTAGCTATATAGAGAGAGTACTCAGATTGATAAAATAAAAAGATATGTTGAGTATTGTACATTTGCTTGCAACATTGCTTAGCAAGGTAGAGCTGTCTAACTGATGATTGATAAAGCTTAGTATCTACTTCAAACAAGCAAAAGCTTCATATTTAAAGAGACTACATCAACCTGAAATCTAGTCAGCAAAATAAGTCAGTGTCACTTCAGGCATTGCATATCTGTCCTGGAGCCTCTACCAGTTCTTCAGCACTGTACTGTCTGAATTCGTCCTTTCCTGATTTGTGGTGGCATAAAAACCTGGGTCTGCAGAAGATCATCGCCATATCTAGCATACAACAAGACTGACAAATCTGAGAAAAGTAAATCTTGTTTCTTAACCTTGTTGCAGAAATCTTAATTGTAAAGGTATTAACATTTGCACAATTAAGTAAAAAAAGATACCAATTTGTCAGTCTTACAGATCTGCATAGCAATACCTGAGTGTATTTGTATAGGACAGTTCCATAAAGAGTTACAGGGAGGTCATCACACACAGCCAACAGTCAGAAATCACCTCCTTCCCCAGAAGAAACTTGGCAGTGGTAAAAGTACTGCCCGAGACCTGGATGCTCTGCCAAGCAGCGAGCACATCTCTGCCTCTGCCCATCTCTTCCATTTTCAGTAACAGACTGAGTGATTTGAAGGATCTACACCTATCCAGGGTTTGATTCTATTTTATAAGCAGCCCATCAGTTTGGGGGCACTGGTGTGGTATGCCACATGCCTAGGTGATTTCCTCAAAATGAAAATTAACTCTGCATTCAAAAAGATACAAAAAGTCTTACTTGCTAAAAAGATGCAGCCCAGTGCTCTGATTAGAATTTATGATCCTCACCATTTAATTAACGTATGTAAATATTTTTAATAACATTTTATAAGCTCAATAAGGCACTTCAGTGCATGAATTATGGTGCATTAATTCATGCCTAGTTGCACTGACAGTGCTTGGCCTTCTGCCTCTCTCCTGACAATGCAGTCAGCATGAATTAAGGCACCATATTTCATACCTTCATATTTCCTAAGGTTTAGAAACAGATAAAAATAACCAAGAGTGGGTATTAGTACCCATGCAGAACAGTCAGTGATTCACTTTGCTGCAAGTCATAGATTTGTTTTCAGTGCCAAGACTACTAAGACTTAATATAGAAAAAATGACCTTGCTTTTGGAAGTAGTAATTATTAAATAAGCTGAAGTCAATCCAGTTAGCTTTATACTGGCCAGACCAACACCAGCAATACCACTCTCTGCATAAACTCTCCACCTGACACCAAGCTGGCTGGACAAGCCTTACAGCCACTGCTAATTCCTTCTTCCTCAGCAGTGGTGCTTGGATGAGCACCGTGATAACTGGTGTCACTTATGCCTTCCCATCCCCAAATCATTGAAGAGACACCTGGAGATAAGTAGGAGAATACAAGTGCCAGGCTAGCATGACCAAAGATGAGTAAGAAAAACAATTTAACTTTGATGTTCTTCTGTTCTCTTTTAGTACAAGTCCTGCACATAAATATTACTTGGCTGTTGACCCAGTGTCAGAATCCCTTTACTTGTCAGATACCAACACCAGAAAAATTTACAAAGCAAAATCACTTGTTGAAACAAAGGATCTGGCCAAAAATGCTGATGTGGTGGCAGGAACAGGTGATCAGTGCCTTCCATTTGACCAGAGTCACTGCGGAGATGGCGGGAAGGCATCAGAGGCATCTCTCAACAGTCCAAGAGGTAAGAAAAGAATTTGAACTACTTGGGGAATCAGCTTTCATCCTCCTACATTACTTAGAAATTCAGATGCAACTGGATATGCAAAAACTGGTCTCAGGTGATATGATGTGATTAACCATAGTAGAGCTAAATAATATTATAAAGCTCATTCATCTTTTGAATATGAAGAACACTCTGGCTAGAATCAGCTGAAGTGGAATGCCAAATTCTTTCACTCCGTTTTTGTGAGAGTCCTAAGTGGAGTTTGAGTTCAACCTGAGTACTGTTTAGGGTTCGGTTTAAAGCGGTTAGGTTTTGGAAAGAGGAAAAGAGCAGAGCACTAGAGTGAAAGGGACTGCTGAAATGAGGCTGCCCAAACCTTTCAGTCCTGGCCAATTTTTTGGGGAGCCCAACGTGGGATTGTGTTGGACCTGGGCAGTGTGTAAAGTTAGGGTTCAGAGCAAGAAAATGCACAGACACCCAGCCTTAGTGATGCTGCAGATATGCTGCCAAGATAAGGTTAGGGCTGCCCAAACGATTCTGTCCTATCCCCTTTTTGTGGGAGGGCTAGGTGGGATTCTAACTGGATGATATTCCTTGCTATGGGGTGGTAGGCAGTGGAATGGGTTTTCTAGATATTTTTGTTTCCCCATCCCTAGAAGTGTTCAAGGCTAGGTTGCATGGGCTTTGGGCAACCTGATCTAGTGAAGTATTTCCCTGCCCATAGCAGGGAGTTGGAACTAGATGGTCTTTAAGGTTCCTTCCAACCCACACTATTCTGTGATTATAAATAATCTTTTCTTGTATGGCAGCACTCCTATTTAATTAGCTTTCTATTGCAAGGTGTCAGCATTTAATATTTAACTTCTAAGCAAATAGCGTTGTTGTAAAGTCCATTTTTTATTTGTGTATTTGGATGACTGTGGTAACGTTAGTGGGGCTTACACATTTTAAGTCAGGGCTCTTCAAATCAAACAGCTAGTAAGATCAAATATATAGAGAAATCTCGTTTGTCCTTCTTCATTAAGTTTGCTTTTTAAAATACAAGCATCTCACTTGCTCCTTTTGAAGTAAGCGCTTTGCTGAAGCCTTTCTGGGTACACCCTATATTGTCACAGGCAAAATACACATGAATCCTGAATCCTCATTAGTGGCACAATTAATCTTGCAGTTAGCATTAGAACTGCAGTTTGAATTAAAACTGAGATAATACATCTCTTTAATATCTTTATCGATGATCTGGACGAGGGCATTGAGTGCACCCTCAGTAAGTTTGGTGCATGTGTCAATCTGCTCGAGGGTAGGAAGGCTCTGCAGGAGGATCTGGATAGGCTGCACCGATGGGCTGAGGCCAACTGCATGAAGTTCAACAAGGCCAAGTGCTGGGTCCTGCGCCTGGAGTGCAACAACCCCAAGCAGAGCTACAGGCTGGGAGAGGAGTGGTTGGAGAGCTGCCTGGCAGAGAAGGACCTGGGACTATCAGTTAATAGTCTGCTGAAAACAAGCCAGCAGTGTGCTCAGGTGGCCAAGAAGGCCAACAGCATCCTGACTTGTATGAGAAGCAGTGACCAGCAGGTCTAGGGAAGCAATTGTCCCCCTGTACTGGGCTCTGGTGAGGCCGCACTTTGAGTATTGTGTTCAGTTTTGGGCTACAAGAAGAACATGGAGGTGCTTGAGCAAGTCCAGGGAAGGGCAATGAAACTGGTGAGGGGTCTGGAGAACAAGTCTTATGAGGCTCAGAGGCAACCTTATCCCACTCTACAGGTACCTTAAAGGAAGCTGTAGCGGGGTTTGGGGTTGGTCTATTCTCCCACGTGCCTGGTGACAGGATGAGCGGGAATGGGCTTAAGTTGCACCAGGGGAGTTTTAGGTTGGATGTTAGGAAGAACTTCTTTACTGAGAGGGTTGTGAGGCATTGGAATGGGCTGCCCAGGGAAGTGGTGGAGTCACCATCCCTGGAGGTCTTTAAAAGACGTTTAGATGTAGAGCTGTGACATGGTTTAGTGGAGGACTTGTTAGTGTTAGGTCAGAAGTTGGAATAAATGATCTTGAAGGTCTCTTCCAACCTAGACAATTCTGTGATTCTCTAACGCAGCTGATCAACTCCCAGTAATATCCCTGGAACAAAGGGTAAACGACAGCTCCAGTGGCAGAGGCCTATGTGGGCTTTTAACAAGCCCCCCTTCTAGCACACTACTCACTACTAATGACTGGCTCTAAAGAAGTTTTGATTGTTTTTCTTGAGCTAATGAAGGAAGGCCGTGTAGCAGTAGGAAATTTGAATGTATATACAGACAAACATTTATAGGACAAGCAAATAATCCTGTTTTAAGGCTTAGCAAGTGACACAATTATAGGTAGAGCAATCTCAACATGTCTTTAATGATGGTAGTTACGCATGAGGTAAGTGCAAATAAATGTTGATCTTCACACAGCTTATTGTTATGAATCAATTATAAAAATAGATGAAAGATTTTTAGATCCTTTAGCAGGAACATAATGTATTATTACAACTGATCATATCAAATTACAATATAATTAGTGGTTTCATCTTTCTTACTGGCAAAATATCTTTGAAAATTTGTAATATGTTATCTACTTTTAAAATATTCACGCATAGCTGGCTTCTTCAACAGGTGCTAATCATAGAGACATTAAGTGGAATAAAAAGTACAATTCATGAGTGCTGGGGCAGCCATCAAAAATTAAAAAATTAACTGTAAGCTGACAATGGCTCATACAGTGGCAAATTCAGGTAATGGCTCCCAGATGATTTATGAACCTAAAGTATATCAGTTTAAATTGAAATTGTCTGTCATTTTCTATGCTCTGGGTTTTAGATTTTAATTTCAAGGAATTGTGGACTGGCATATTCCCTTTTTGTGCAGGGCCTAGCATAATGCAGCACCAACCCTGCCACCAGGGAAGCACAAACTATTAATTGTGCATTATCATTATGGCCTTACAAATGCACACCCTTGTTTGCTTCTGCACTAAAACACTGGGTAACCTTGAAAGCAGTAGGAAGTATTTGCCTGGTACCTATAGATTTAGGTATTTATTAAGTATATAAGAGTTTTTTCTAATTTAAATAGAATTTGGTGATTATTTTGGATCAATTATTTTGTTTGTTAATGGAGTAATTATTAATTTAGATGTCACACTTCTACTGAAAATACATTCACAACGTACATGCAAGTATTTTTTTTTTTTTTCTAGAAGACAGGAAAAATTGACAAAGAATCTCTGGTGAGTCCAGAGATTCAGCAACATCTTATCCACATCTAAAGATACTTGAATACAAAGCAACACAGCATTATGTAGTATTTGATCACAGGACTAAATGAATCGATGTAACTTTTTGTCTGAGATTTTTACGATCCAAAAGTGTATACCTCATAATGCAGATAAAGTAATTGTCAAAATATTTAATATATTCACATGCATTCCTCAGTGACCATGCAAGATTAACATTTATTTTTAAGCTGATGTAGTACTTTTGGCTCCATTTTTTCCATCTGCCTCATTTTTGTTCCAAACATTCCCTTTTTCTGCAATAAATAACAAATGTGTTGTTACTTGGTAGAAAGGTTGTATCTGAGAAGGAACTGCTTAGTGGCTGTCTGACCTTGGTTAGTTACTCCTCAGATGTTGTATTCTTACTTCTGCTCCTGGCTGCTTGTGACTTTGAATGGAGGCTTATCGATATGACTCAAGTTTATCCATTTGTAAAATTGATAAGAAATACCTACTGTGTAACACTGTTGTGAAACTTAATCCTGTTTGGTAAAGTCCTCAGAACTTTGCAACTGGAAATTCATATACTTATTTTTCTGAATGAAAGTTGCTTCAAATACTGTTTTAACTTTTTTTGAACTCAGATTTTTCTATTTTGGGAGGCAGGTAGGTTATTTTTTTTTGTTATTTGGAGTATTGTTTTTGGAATCCCATAGATTTTTGACTATATAAGGCTTTCAGCTGCTTTCATCTCTCATTATTTGGCAAGTCTGTCTTTGCCAAGTGTCGTGGTTTAACCCAGCCGGCAGCTAAACACCACGCAGCCGTTCGCTCACCCTCCCCCCTCCCTCTCTGGGACAGGGGAGAGAAATGGAAAGTGAAGCCCATGAGTTGAGGGAGAAGGGAGAGTGATCCAGGAGGATACAGGGGTGGTGAAGGAGAAAGGGAGAGTGATCAAGTAAGAATAAATATCTTCCCCTTTCCCCTCCACAGACTGACTCCCTAATGAAAAAAGGCAACAGATATAATTGCTAATAGTTTCCAAGATACAGTTTCCAAAGTATATAGTCGAAGATGTTACTGAGTACAAATACCAGGTTAGAGTCATGGCCAGATATTTCATCATCTTATAAGCCACTGATACAACACACAGTACCATTATGGTCTGAAACCAGGGCCCGGAGAGGACAAACAACATGACAGAGAGCACATACGGAAAATTACGTGCTATAATACTCAATTTGGAAAACAGGCGCAGCAGAGTTGAGATTAAAGCAATCAGCATTATGACAAGTGACTATTAAGCAGGTCTAATACTTATACCAATTTTAGTTTAACACACTCTGGTCAGATCTGCCGTTATCTCAACCTTTCGAGCCCCACATTGGGCGCCAAAAAGACTGTCGTGGTTTAACCCGGCCGGCAGCTAAACACCACGCAGCCGTTCGCTCACCCTCCCCCCTCCCTCTCTGGGATGGGGGAGAGAAATGGAAAGTGAAGCCCATGAGTTGAGATAAAGACAGTTTAATAAGACAGGAAAATAATAATAACAAAAATAATAATAATAATACAATGATGACAATAGTACTACCACTAATAATATGTACAAACAAGTGATGCACAATGCAATTGCTCACCACCCGCTGACCGATGCCCAGCCTAACCCCGAGCAGT
Source organism: Anas platyrhynchos (assembly GCF_047663525.1). NCBI lineage: Eukaryota > Metazoa > Chordata > Aves > Anseriformes > Anatidae > Anas > Anas platyrhynchos. The sequence goes on from NC_092596.1 coordinate 2,079,726, forward strand.
CCGGCCCCCCTCCCCCGGCTAGCCACCCCTATATATTGTTTAGCATGACATCAGATGGTATGGAATACCCCTTTGGCTAGTTTGGGTCACCTGTCCCGGGTCTGTCCCCTCCCAGCTTTTACTGCACCCCCAGCCTGCTCGTTGGCAGGACAGAGCAAGAAACTGAGATGCCCTTGGCTTAGTATAAGCACTGCTCTGCAACAATTAAAACATTGGGGTGTTATCAGCACTCTTCTCATCCTAAGCCAAAACACAGCATTCCACCAGCTACTAGGAAGAAAATTAATTCTGTTCTAACTGAAACCAGGACACCAAGTGACCAGGAATTGAACGCCAAACAGTAAAACATCGTGAAGTCACACTGGTCACTTATGATTTGATCTTACCCCAGCTTTCATTTTGCAGTTAACAAATGTGTGGGGCTTTGTTCGGTCTGTGAAAGACTAGAGATGGGACTTCACAAACATCCATCTTGCACAATTGTGTATTTGAGCTGACTTTGAGAGATGCTTTTAAACATGCATGGGTGATGTAGTTGAAACTTGAACTTCAATATATTATTTTTACTGCAACTTTAATTCTGTATAGAACTCAGACTAATGAGTCATGTAATAGATGACCAAGTACTTAAGCAAAATGTGAAATGGTACAAGGTGGGAACATAAAATAAGAGCTGTGACAAGCTGAACACATTTATTACACAAGAAGATATTGAAAATGAAGAAGTAACTACACAAGATATTAATCACTGACTGAATTCTAATATCTTGAACTTTACTAAGCAACAGATTTTAATTTGGGGGTGGGGAATTCTGGTGGGTAGGGGAATTTTTTTGATTAAAAGGTATTTATGGCATATCTAGTCACCAACATTATCATTTGAACAGTCTGCATTAATATTTATAAGGCACTAAGGGATAGTGTCCTGATTTTACTAGATTAGTCACTGAATACTGGAGCAGCAAGCACTACAATTAATAGAAATACCTGGGGGTTGCTCTATTTAACAGTGAAAAGCCAATACCTGGATCAAAGGCATTAAACACTTACCCTGCCTTTCTGAAACCACTGGGCTTTTAGACATGTAAAGAGTTGCATCTTTCCAGGCTTAACTGACAGAGGCAGTGAGAGGCTGAGACAAACAAGTTACCAGACTTCAGCTGAGATAGTGTTTCCCAGTCAGTACACCAAGAAAAGTGGCTTAGATTAACATCTGATTTAAATTACTCTATCTTGGGGCAGCCTCAGAACATACACACAGGAAAGCTAGTGTGGAAGAACAAGCTAAGTAACTTTTCTTAAACCACCAAGTCCTTCCAATGATCGAACCTCAAGGCACAGAGGTGACTTACAACATTTGGAAAGCCCAAGCACCAAATCTGAAGATTTAAGCATCTAAGGCCCCCGCAGTGTCTGCTTTTTGACTCCTGGGTCCAAACCAGATTCTAGACCTGGAAGGTCATCTGTGCAAGCTATGTAGAGAGCCACTGTTGCAGAAGAAATTAAGAACTGCACACTGAGTACAGACTACCTGAATACAGTGCAGTGACCTCACTACAGAGGCAGTGACCTTTAAGCGAGCACAGGGGAAACTTAAAAGGCTGGAGTAAATTCTAAATCCCATGCATAAAATGCTTTTTCCACTCAGATGTATGACTATGAACTAGCAACACAGTTTAGCTTAAACTAAAAATCAGTTCTGCAACATAGCTTTATTCATTTTACTTGAAATTATCCTAATCAAACACTACTAAAAAAAAAAAATCATGGTTTTAAAAACACATTCACCCCAGCAGCATACATCCTGAAATAATCACTCTTCTTGTACACCATCTGCAGCACTTCTTGCTAAAGTAAATAAAGCTGCAAGAACAACTGCTCAGACTAAACCTTTACATTCTTCAAATGACAGTAGGCCATTTACAGCCTGATCCTGCTCAGCTAAAAGATTCCTGTTGGCTTCAACAGGATGAACACCAAATTCCTTCCAGCTTTTCATGAAAACAGGATGCCCTTGCCACATGTAATGAAACCACTATTCACTCAGCAATCTTTGCCATTTTATAAATTCATAAGCTTTTGAATCCTCCTATACAATTCAAAAAGGAAAGCAAAATGTAGTGAGCTGTTTCAGTAGTACCATGTAAAGTGAGAAAAATAAACCAGCTTTCACAGCCTCAAATGATTGTCATTTGTGCATCAGAAACAACAACAAAAAAATCATTTCATGCAATTTTTGATTTGGCAAAATATATTCCTTTTTTTTCCCCCAGTTGCCTTAGTTACCTATGATTTCAGAGGCCTGTAAAACTTAAGTGAACTATCTGTGAAAAGTAGGTTTTCCTAAACTTCCTCCAACCTTCATCTGAGTGCATACATTTGCCTTTCTGCTAACTGTTGTCAGCAGTAAGTATGACCCTAGTCATCATGTCTCAGAGCAGAAGCAGGATGTTTTCAGTCAGTAGTTGAAATGCTGTTTGCTCCAGCTCTGCTGTTAGGCATCTCCAAAGAGAACAACACTGAAGCACTAGTACTGAAATCATGTTCCAGCTGACAAAGAATTGTTAAACATTTTGCTGCTAGTACTGAGACAGTAATGAAGTAAAGATGACCAAGATCACAAAGCACCAGACTGCAAATCACTTGAATCATATTTTGAGTGGTGTATTATGGTAACCTATAAATAACTAATTGCATAAAATTGCTTTAGTAGTTTCTAGATGGCAGCTTTAATTAAGAGCACCAGAGACATTTAGAAGTTTAGAAATAGATGGCATGTAATTTGCCCTTTTACCAACCATAAAATGGTAATTAACCAATTTGATTCACTTCTTCCTATTAAAAGTTTTATGAGAATCACAACTTTTCTAAATACAGTCTTTCTTCAGCAGAAGGTGGCATTCTCTTTTATGCATCTTCAACAGTAGTTTTAGATGTTTGCATATGAAAACTAAAACTTCTGAAGAATTTATCGTAAAATACTCATTTGCAGTGTTTAGCTGAGAAGTGTAAATTTTCACAAGTGTGCATCATATTGCTCTGCTATTCATTAACATGTTCAAAAAAAGAATTTGTTCCAAAAAAGTCTCTTAAAATGCAAGTGTGGGCTATGATGTAGGGCAAAAATAATCTGTTTTAACGGGGAACTTGCTTTATTAATTTTAATCCATATTTTCTAATTTAATTACAAATCTACAATGAGCTATGATTTAATAACAATCATAAGAGCTACTGTTTTACATTCCGGGACAAATTATGGTCCTATGTAAGACAGTCCCAGTGACTAAACATGACTAAAATTTGTACTTCAGTACAAGCACATTACTGAAAAACAGGTTGTGCTCAGCTCTGAGTCAAAGAGCAAGACTAAATATTTGCACCTGATAATTTTGCCATGACTCAGGTGTCAGTGTTTAAGGAAAAATCTTACATCCAAGCAAGCTAATTGTCATTTGGGCAATAGGCCACATATGTCTACCTGCCACTGTTTCTGTGCACAGTTTGCTGCTACAATTCCTTAGAAAACTGGACCCAGACTGAGAACCTAATACAACCTACATTTCATTCTCAGTGCAAACAAAAGCAATAACTAAAAAAGGATCATTTCCACTCAGTGAGTGAGCAGTGTTGAAATTTGCACCCAGAGCTATTCATTACACTTGGCATGTGCATGATTCCTCTCCAAGTTCCTCAGTGATTAAACACAATGAAGTGCTGCATGTGATTCAATTCTGTATTACACTGTACATCAGAAAAGGATTAAAATAAACTCTTGGAGTACAGATTATGAGAGGCATCATGCAAGATGTGACAGGAACATTAATGTACCCAACAGTAATAAATTGGGACAGTTTAGCCATGAATTTGTATTTTGTTTTCTAACAGATGACATATTTGGCATTTGTCAACAGGACTTAAATACATAAATAATTTTTTTTCAAATGGGTAAAATTATTTTAGTATACAGGAGAAAACATTAGTTCATTGTTCAACATATAGACTCTGGTACTTGAAGAAACTTAGCTAATTAGGAAGTACCAGATATTTATTGCCTTTAGTTCAAACACTTAAGACCTGGGGTTGTTTATGCCCCACTGGCATATATACTTCTCCTGCAGATAGATTGCTTTCTACCATGGCTGGAGAGGCAAATACATACTCTTATTGCTAGATCTTTGGTTTTCTTATACAGTCAGTATTTGAAGTCCATTCAGCAGCACAATCAAGCATCTTTCAGTGCTGCTTAATTTTTGACTTTATATAATGGCTGGTTTGAAGCCAATATAGCCATCTGCTCACAGGGAAGTTGCATACAACAAGATGCACGTGCCTTGTGTTATCTGTGGCATGGATCTGGCTGTGCCACCCAGGTGAGAAGCATAGCTCCTTGCTGCCCATGCAGCTCCCTCCCCTTTCAGTGGAAGGCCCCAAGACAACACCTGTGCTGTAGGTCCCACACACATCAGCTCTCTCACTTGAGCGTGAGAGCTACAATGGGAAGCAAATCAAATCCCATCTAGTATTGCTATGTCTGATACACCCCATCTGATATAGCTCCACAATGCATTATCACTAAGGTTAAAGACACCCCCAACAATCATAGCTCCATTCACATGTGTTCCTTGCTCCTTGCACCATCCACATCACAGTAATCCAGCATGACTTCTTTCTTCCCTCAGAAGGAGTCTTGAGGAGACTACCAGGAAAGCATTAAGAGTTAAGAAGGTGGATCTGAAGAGATTTTTGTCACCAACCTCCTCACATCCAAAAAGTCCTAGCATGGCTTACTAGCACATTCTGTGTTTTATTTCATCCATAAACATGCTCTAACCTCACCATTTAGAGCTGCTGAGAGCAGTGCAGAGTCCAGGCAGGATGGCAAGGAGTGTCCCCACAGAAGGTGCCCAAGAGCCCCCTGGCTCTGCTTGTTCTGTGACCCCACACTGCCGTGGGGGTGTCAACATAACCCTTCTCATTTTTTAGAGAGAAAATGTACACATGTACAAACTAAACTGCAAGTCATAGTTTGAGCCTTCAGGAATTACTGTCAGGAAAACCTCTACAGACCAGCTCTGAAGGTACAGTCACTTCAGCATGGTTTATTCTGTTGGTTACCATCTACTGCATTGCCTTAGAATAACATTTTGGAAAAAAGATTGTAAAATCAATTCCTTATTTACACAGTTATTAATAACCAAATGGGATTTATTCTTGCTTCAGTTGGAATTTTAGGAGCTCACTTCTATCAAGAGATTTTACAGTTTGTTTTGCATATCTAGGCTTTGTGTCTGACCTGGCTCCTAGGCCCCAACCCACTTGCACCTCACAGCCTGGCCTTTTGTATACATGGGTCTTTTAAGCATGAGGGAAAGACAGATGGGGTGCAGCCCTTCTCAGCAACTGGGACACACGGTTCATCCCACACACCAGAAGAAACCCCTTTGGTTTTCAGACACACCCTTTCTATCAACTCACCTTCAGCCTTTTGGGCTATGATTTAACTTATTAGAAGCAGATGGCAGACAAGTTTGCCAGTCACCCAGAAGTTCCTAAACACACCCTAGCTTCCCGATGAAAGAGCAAAAATCCTCTGAGGGCACCACAACCAGACAAACATGCTTCAAAAGCTCACAGGAGGCCAGCCCCTAAAGCAGGAGTACTTGCTTCCTCCTTTTTATAACCTTCCAACTGAATGGCCCCAGGTGATTTCAGTCCCCCAGGTGATCTCTGTTCCTGAAGAATTTGATGTTTCACTGATCAGCAGTTTAACATAACAGACCGATGTAGCCTTACCCTGTATCCTGTGGTACTTCAACAGTCCGCAGGTGTTTTTTGTCCAAGGAGAAAGAGATAGGGCAGTGAATATCTGTCTCCTCACAACAGTTTGCAGCCAGATGAATACACTGTATCACCAATTTCAAACAATTAGTTTCAACTACCAGCACTATGCTGATAGCCTGAAAACTGGACCTAGTAGGAGTGCTAGGCACTAAAAACTTAACAGCTGTGACCTTTGGATATTTTCATGAGGAGGCCTTTGCACGCTGCCTCAACATCACACCAAGCACAGCAGCGCCTGAGCGGGGTGCTGTGGTGGGGAGCGCCTGAGACCTGGCCCCACAAGACCTTCACCCTCCTCGTCCAGAGAAAGGGAGGGAAACCCTCTGTCATGGGGGAGAGGCAAGCCCTCGCTATCCTACTGGCCTCTCTGTAGAAACTGGTGTTGACATTATTCCCTCTCTCTGTTAGAAAAGTGGTCATGGGCAATTTATTTTGTGACCCTGCTACTGGGTAGTAACACTCTAAGAGACAGTCTATAGACTCAAACACATTTCCAGCTGCTGCGTATAGATGTACACAAGGGTCTGGGGACACTGTCCCCCTCTCAGCCCCAAGGAGATATGTGTTGCCCATCAGGGCTACCTGGTCCTGCCCCTGTCCCCTGCACTGCTTATTCCCCCTCATCCTGAGGTACAGCTGGTCCTATGTATTTAAAGAAATTAAATTAAATATAAGGAATTGGGTTTGGGAGGTGGGGGAATTCTTATTTATTTATTTATTTATTTATTTATTTTATTTACCTTTTCTTATATAATGTCATATGGAATTGCTGTGTGATATCCTAAACTAGCGTGCAGACAAGTGTTTTGTAAATTCAGAGAACATGCAGCCTTCAGTTGTGGTAAATGCAAGGGACAAAAATCAAGAACCATATAAGCCACCATCCAAACCATCTGTTCAAGTCCTTTGCCTTTCATTTCTGTGTAGCAGAACATAAATTCATTATTAAAATAGCTTGGCTGTGCACAGCAGCTGCTATAATTGCAAAGTTATGCAACTTTAAATGGGAAATTATGAAGTAGTTTAAAGCAAGAAATTGGACGGGTTCAGTAGAAAAGATTTCACAAACCTAATATGAATACAAGTGCTTTTCTAGCTATTTTCAACGTTTCATGGAAAAAAGATCTTATCTTTCATGCAATATAGAAAAGTCTGACAAATATTGAATGCAGGAAGAACTGGGGAGAAAGTGGTAGACTAGGACAGACCAGGGTCAGGCACAGGTTGTGACACAGCAGATACCATGCACTGCCAGTGGGAGACAGCAAGCACTCTGTGCCTTAGTTTCCCCACTGAAATACAGAAGACCAATAACTTTCCTTTGCAGAGCCCTCATGTTTGTTTCAGGGGCCATCTCTCCTTTGCCATACAGTGGTGGTAAAGCTATTGCAGACCCAGCAGTGGCAGAGCAGCACTAGCTCCTGCTGAAGCCTGGTGTTGCCATGAGACTGTTTCCAGTATGTGACTGTGTCTTGGGCAACACTGCAATGCAATTCATTCTGCAGCACAGGTACTCCTTCAGCCTGGTAAGCAGACCTTGTTTTGTACCACTGGTATGTATAACCTCCAGACTGCAGAAGTCGTTCTCGCTTTCTGTGTGTGCTTCCTACTTTTTCAGTACATTTCCAGTAAGTCACACAATACAGTAATACAAAAAAATTGCTTCTGCTTGAGAATGAAGAAAGTTAAAATGAAGAAAAATGAAGTGGAAGATAAGCTTTTAGAAAAGCTAATCTTTTCCCACTCTGTGATGATGGCCATGAAGTTGTTGAAGAGCATAATTTTATGTATATACATTACAAGAAAAGCATCTGCTGCTTTGTTCTGTTTCTTGCTTGTATCTTCCCTCTTTCTATGTGAGTCAAAGACAGTCTGATCTTTGGAAAGATAGGATCTTCCCATATACAATTTGTATAAGCCTCAAATAAGTAATAGATAGAAAAAAATTGACTCATACTTTTTTAATCATCGTATTTTCAGAACCTTAAGAGGAGAAGAAACATTTTTTTTAATCCAGCAAATGTCAATGTTAACACGTTTTTTTTTTTTTCTTTCTTTCATCCAGGTATCACTGTAGATAAGCATGGATTTATTTATTTCGTTGATGGTACCATGATTCGGAAAATTGATGAGAATGGTGTGATCACAACAATAATAGGTTCGAATGGCCTCACATCAACCCAGCCATTGAGCTGTGACTCTGGAATGGACATCACTCAGGTAGACACCTGGTTTTCAAGTGTTGTCACTTTTCTGCATTGTGGAGACAGATGGATTGATTTCTCATACAACAGTTATGTATCAGAATATGCCAGATGAATCAGATTATTCTGAACTGTGCAGTATGGAGTGGATCTTCCTTTCACACTACTATTATAAGGTGTATTATATAAATTCAAAACTACACAGTTGATTGTATCCAGGAGGTTGCATGTGGATTTGTAGAGGTGCTTATATAATGAATATATACTGCTTCAGAAAGTTGCTTGCTACTTTGAGATACAGCTTCCAAGGAGTTTATGAGAAGTTTAGAGTGCTTTCCTTTAGTCCAGCATTCAGACTTATTTGCTTCAACTACTAAATGGAAAAAATATATATTCTGTTGACATGTAAGTCTATTCTAAATCATGGAAGAGCATTACAGTAAGTAATTACAAAATAGCAGTGCTGTAGTGAAGCTACTGCATTCCAATACATTTCTCAAAGTGCTTTTCAGTTCTTATTTCAAAAGCAGTGTAAAAGAAATTGGACTACAACACACTTACCGCCTCTCTAGTTTATACTAAAAAAGATATATAGATAAGCATGAAGAAACGCAAATGGTACTCCTGAGTAGTCCTATCCTGTAGATAGCACAAGGAAGGGATTGGCCTTTGCCAATAACAATCAGACTCAAAATGAGGGAAAGGCTGTACTTGAAGAAAACTTTAAGCATTCATGTAGCATACAAAAGGTATATTATGGACTGTGTAAGCTAATAACCAGGATCCAGTTATTTTACATTGTATTTTCTCCCTGCCCTTTCTTCAATCCTTCACAATTGCAAAATCACTTAAAATATGCTGCATAGCAATTGCAAGATATTGTTCCTGGTTTCTGAGTAGTGTTTGAATAATAGCAGCTTACTGTGATCTTGTAATCACATACATGTGAAATACAGGGTCAATGTTTTGGATAGTTTTTATCAAATTTCACAGGGACAAACAATGGAATATGATGCTACCATCACAGCAGCACTTGGGGATTGTATTGCTAGAGTCAAAATTGAAAATCATGTCCTTGTTCCACTTCACATGTCACTAAGTATTTGGAAATGCAGGGAGGGGAACTGATAGACAGGCATCCTTATTCTCTCTGGTCCAGTAGATATACAATTTTTCCATGTAAAGCAGAACAGGGTCAAGTGGCTTAGCTGTGCTAAACCCGATCTTACACTAGCCTACTAATTGTCTTAAAGTCATATCACTTCTGGGCACCTTGGCTTCTGCTCTGGCACCTCTTCTTGCAGGATAGTCATTCCTGCAGATGATAAGCAGGAACCCAGTGAAGCAACCCGTGCTCCTCAGCTGCAGGCATTGTGACTCTCAGCTCCGTTGTTACAGACCTGCTGGCGGGAGTGATGCTTCATGGAACTTAGAGCTGCCTGAAGCATATTTATTCACTTCTTGGATACACATAACATCTGCCGGGGGCATCAGTAACCAGATTAGAGATCTCTGAGGTGCAAGAAGTAGTGCCAGGTGCAATGCCTGCTTCCTGCCTTCTCCTTGTGATCTGTATCTAGGGCTGTACATGTACTTTTTTTCCTGGTCATATAAAGTGTGACTCTATTTATGTGAAAATGTTGCTCATTTTCCTCATTTTGCTCAGTAACAAAATGTCTCACTAAATCTGAAATGTGACACTTCATTTTGATGCTTTTCAATTCCTTTTAAAAAATGCAAACACCCTTTAGCAAATAACTTACAACAGGGGGTCTGGCAAATGTGGAAATAAAATGGTTTTATTTTTAAAATGAAAATGTAATTTAAAAGGTAAACTTTTGGGGCTGAAATCAAACACATCAAAGTTTTAAATCTCTCTGTCCCCTAAAATCCTGTTTTATGGTGGGCTGGCTACTTGCCAGAAAAAGATTTAGTTTACCTTACTCTACAACATAGTTCCAGTGCCATGGAGAAAGAACTTTTGCAAAATCATAGGTAAGAAAAAGCTTGTCATAAAACAAATTCTTCTTCATTTTCCTCTTAGGACATCGGCATTCAGCTGGGATAGGGTCTTTTGTGGGTTCTTTAGTGATTCTTGGTATTGAAATTTTTCAGAAAATATAGAATTTTGACTATTCACACATACCCAGTAAAACACAGATGCTAAACAAATGTCCAGAGTGCATGTTCTGAAAAGTAGGTATACTTGATACTGTTTGTTTTTCAAAATTGTTGCTGATAACCTTAAAGCTCTATGAAATAACCACATCCAATTGAAGTCAGGCTTGTTAATCTGAAATTATATCATTGAAAATAAGGGAATGATATTTTCACTTAGAAACAATTGTATATCCTTGCAAGACTGCTGAGTTTTTTTCCAGCATGGCATAAACATAAATGAAAAATGAATTTGGCCATCTCCACTTAAATTGTTTTTTGGCTAAATTACAAGTCGCATTTACATCAAGAGAATGTGGGTTGCTCACAAATTGTGTGTTGAGAGGGACTTATGAAATAGATTAATAAAATCAATTCTCAAAGCTAAATTCGCTCTGACAATAAAATCAATGACTTGCTCAAAATCAATATTTCTTGATTTACTGAAATACAAAAATGTACTCTTGAAGTAAACATATAGAATAACTGCCCGTTGCGAAAACTACTATAAATGACAAGCTTTCAATTCAAGGCATTCAGTTTAATATATGAGCTGATTATGACGGGTTTAATCATTTATTCCAATATCAGTTTTGACAGAAACACTTCTTATTAATCATTCTGTGTTTGTTATTCACTGCCTTCTCATTCTTAAGCATAGTATTCTGCATTCATAAAGGAGAGGGGTGAGGGTAAGGACAGCTGGGGTTGAAAAGATGTGTTGTGTCAAATAAAGCACCAAACTCTGACTAATTACTTTGATCTCATACTTCACTGTGAGGGTGTTAATCTGAATTTAGAAGGAAAAGGACATTTATATAGTATGTGCTAGTGTTCTCAGTGCTATTTCTGCATGTACAAAACTTGGATGACTTTTCTTCTCAGCGCCATGCAAGTCCAATTATTTTAGTGTTCTTCAATTAGTTAATAAGGAGAAACTTGAAAGAAAATGGCTTTTCAGAACCAGATCTGTGAATATGCCTGTATTCCTGTATGCATGTAGATATCCTCAGCACTCACCATAGGTCCCAGGATTTCAGCAGTCACTTACATTGCTATCAGCTATCCAGTAGCTTCCTTTGTGGTAGAGCTGTTCATATTAGGCATAAATGCTGTCCACAAAACCCTGAATACCATCACATGAGCAAGAGCTAAACTTTAAAGGCAAAACGTTTTTCAAGAATATCAAAAGAGGATGTTGGTATTCATTTGATTTGTGAATTTAAATATTCACCTCACTAATTTATAGCCAGAATCTGAATGCTGGACAGATGAGTACCTCTGCAGCTTGGTCCTTGGCTTCTTCTAGGACTGGCTCCCATTCTACCAAAGTTCTTTGAATTAAGTTCTATGAAAGCTGTTTTGTTGTAGGTTAAGTGAATAGTTAAGTGAACAATAAACCTGTGTTGAACCTTATATATTTGCATCTATCTGGAGGTTCCATGGATTGACTCATCTCATAGCTTTATGTTCTACCAAAAATTTCCTTTAGAAGCCCAACCAAAGAGAACAAAATTACCTGCTACAGCACCTAACTTCCCAATTTCCTTTGGATAGAAAGACTATTAGAGGTACTCTAAATCGCAGACATAAGTTTTGGTCTGAAATACTCGTACTGACTTCTCACATTGCTGCCCCGCTCGCTGGTCTCTGAATGTGCACCAGCTATGGGCAGGCTGGGGATGGTCACCCCCCAGCAGGACCTCTGTTGGGGTCTCCTGGGCATGAGCCATGACGGTACTAAGGGAGAAGACTGGAGTGCAGAGTGAAAGAAGGAGAAGAGAGGATCCTCAGTCTGTTTCTCTGCCTGATGAATCTGGATTCAGTTCTGGTCTAGATCAAAGTCAAAGGGGTTGCTCTTTTCCACAGATGTGCCCACTCTCATAGTGTTTGCTGCATCCCTAGGGTGTATAACAATTTTTAGCCTAGTTATTGATAGCAAATGAGAATGCATTGCTTGTGTGGGAACGTCTGTCTGTCCATCTGTCAGTATTCTTCTCCTACCACTAAATCAAAATCTTTGGCTGATTTCCAAGAAATTTGTAGAGGAATACCAGCTTTCACAGCAATTAAATTCCTACAAGTTCCATAAAAATATTAATCCAGTTGCAGGAGAAAGACCTAAACTGCCCTTTCAAAAGGAAATATTGCAGCATGAGCTTTTTTTTATTAAACTCCAGAGATTCCACTCGGGATCTAGTAAATGTCCCATTCAGAGGAGAAGCTTCATTTGGTGCTTGGATCTTATTAAACTCCCAAGTCAGTCAGCCATGAGATAGAAGTCCTTAGGAAAACGGACTTCATTAGATCCAGTGATCATAGAAGTTATATTGCCATTGTGGGAGGCTTTGTGTGAAAGGAAAAAACACTTCAGCTCAGCTTAAGCAATAAACTTTGTTTCTCTTCTGCCTCCATTGCTGTGTTGAGAACTGAGGAGGGAATTAGGAGCTATTTTGACCATCTTGCAATTTCGTCCCCTATCTTTCCTCCCCTGAGAAATATGTGGGCTGAATTTCCACCACTGTGAACCTCAAGTCATTTATGTCTGTGCAGTTAGTGTTTGGGAATAGTTTAAACCAATCTTGAGCATATTCCCTGCAAATGGAGAGACTAAACATTTGCAAGGGAACAGAAAATGAATCCCAAGAGCTTACTCTTAGCCTGTAACCACGGCCTTGTTCTCAAGCTGATGTCAGTCCCACTAGGCATGAGTCTGTGCCAAAGCAATAGCTCCAGCCTGATTTATAATGTTAATAACTGTCACTGCTGTGTTCCAAAATGAAAGGTCTGGTTCGAAGACTTTTTCTTGACATTTGCACTTCATCAACCTTTGTTCAGCAGTTCGCCATGTGAGGGAACCATCTATATGGTGTTGCTTCACATAAACCAGTGACACTGCAAAATGTTTTGCTCCCTCGTAAAAAATGTGACAGCATTTCTTATGTGGGCAATTTGCTTACACAGGTCAAATTAAAAGGCACATTTCTAGAGTAGCGTTTAAAGGGGAGTGACTGGACAGGGACCCACACATGGCAAGAATGCCATTTACTGGGCAGCCTGCCTTGAATGACTGGTGCGGAGGAGAGCAGTAAATAGTTCTGTCAAAGACCTCCATGAAATAGTGAAGTGAGGAACAGAATTCTGCAAAATGGGAGTTAAGATGAACAGAATCACTTTAAAATGTAGTTTGTTTCTCAATAAAGCAAACACTGGCATTGCTCCCGCAGTCACAAGAGCTGCAGGCATTACCCACCTGCGTCTGCGTGGGCACAATACGCTTCAGTGGCAATGTGGAAACCTTTTGAGCAGAACAAAAAGCTGCCCGGACATGGTGACCTCACTTGAGAGCAGTGATGAGGGGCTGCTCATTGGAGCAAGCGACCTGAACAGGACTTTCCATGGATGCATTTGGAGACAGGAAAGGAAAATGTGAAGACAGAAACATGATCTGATGAGTGGGTAGAAGAAGGGGGAGTGAGCTGCCGGTAGAAAACCCAAATGATTCTAGGCTGAAGTACTTTCAAGCCAGGGTGAGAGCATGATAGCAACTGCAGGATTACAGAGAGCCAATTAATTCATTAGTATTACAGGCTGGAGGACCACACACTTTCTTTTTAGGCATTTCTCTACAAACGTGACAGTTTAAACTGCATTCTTGAAAAAGTGGAAAGCAGAAAATGCTTTCTTCTTGTCTTGTTTTAGCACCAGGTACTTAGTATTGTCATTGTGTTAGAAAGCTACATGCCATCTAAAAGCAGCAGTTTGGTTTTCACTGTAGCAAAGCATTGCAAAACTACTGCTCTTCATTTGCTTTTAGTCCTCTACCTGGGTGAGGCTTTTTGCCATGCTCTTCTAGTTAAGCATAATTAATGCATCTCAAATATTCAGAATCCTTGCGCTGTGTGTCTCAGTGCTTTGCAGAAGCATGTTTTTTATGTATGCTTGAAATCGCCGAACAGAAAGTACACAAAGCAAAAACAATGATTTATTAGTCCTTTATTTGTGGCCTTGCTCACAGGAGACTTCCAGAGCTTTATTGTTATTTTTTCTAATTCTTGATGTATGAAGTAGTCCAGAAAAGCTGTTATTTTTTTCCAGTATAAAGTTGTCCTATCCTCTGGTTCTTCTTACTCCACTGCTTAATTTCTTGTCCTTTCTTCTCTGCCCTTGCTGGAGTACCAGAGAAACTAACAAGAGTGGAAGTTGTGGCCCCAGCAAAATCAGCAGCTGCTTTGCCACTGACTTCAGTGGAACCAGGGCTTCTCTTCGGGTGCTTTGCCAAGCTTAATTGAAAGGGTAGTGGGTGGCAAGTGAGTAGCAAGGAGCAACTATCCTAAGAGGATGTATGTGCTTCTGAAGGACAGACCAAGGCAGGTCATGGCCAGAGCCTCTATGGAGTCCTTTTCAAACCTTTTCTGAAATGAGGCCCCCTCGAATAACTGAAGTTAGTCTTTGGTAACCAGAAACCTGTACAAAATAATTCCAGTGATAATAGCATATGCAGGAAAAAGCTGTCACCAGTATCCACACTTCGAAGAAAAAAAAAACAAGCTGAAAACCTTTTTAAAAAAGGATCTTCAAGTAGAAGATGAAATAATATTTTCACAGGGATGGAGGAGAGGTTAAGTACCCTCCCTTTAACAGAAACTGAGAAAAAGGATTAGGACCTTGGGTGGAAAAGAATCTGCGAAAGCTCATGAATCAAACTTGTAGGTGTATAATGTGATTTTTAGAATATCAAACAGAAAGCAGGATGGTTTCATCACAGCTAATTTATATTCTTATCAAATTATTCTATCACTGAACTTGAAATGTTAGTCATAGAAGCAAGATACCATGCGATGAAGTCATGCTGCAGTTTCTTCCTTAAAGTCCCAAGTGCTCTTCTTCTATTGGTCACCTGTAGAACAGCAATTTATTTCAATTATCTTCCATAAATAATGCATTACTACTGAGTAAAAATTCTGTGTACATTTTAATCAGCTTTCAGCAATTGCATCCTTTTTCTTGACTGTTGAGAAATGGAGCGTTGTACACTTTGTGTGATCCAAGGTGAAGAGGAGACCTGACAGA